>NC_053391.1:119017445-119320476 GCF_905171765.1 Bufo bufo
GTGTGGGGTGGCATTTCTTTGGAGGGCCGCACAGCCCTCCATGTGCTCACCAGAGGTAGCCTGACTGCCATTAGGTACCGAGATGAGATCCTCAGACCCCTTGTGAGACCATATGCTGGTGCGGTTGGCCCTGGGTTCCTCCTAATGCAAGACAATGCTAGACCTCATGTGGCTGGAGTGTGTCAGCAGTTCCTGCAAGACGAAGGCATTGATGCTATGGACTGGCCCGCCCGTTCCCCAGACTTGAATCCAATTGAGCACATCTGGGACATCATGTCTCGCTCTATCCACCAACGTCACGTTGCACCACAGACTGTCCAGGAGTTGGCAGATGCTTTAGTCCAGGTCTAGGAGGAGATCCCTCAGGAGACCGTCCGCCACCTCATCAGGAGCATGCACATGCGTTGTAGGGAAGTCATACAGGCACGTGGAGGCCACACACACTACTGAGCCTCATTTTGACTTCTTTCAAGGACATTACATCAAAGTTGGATCAGCCTGTAGTGTGTTTTTCCACTTTAATTTTGAGTGTGACTCCAAATCCAGACCTCCATGGGTTGAAAAATTTGATTTTCATTTTTAAATTTTTGTGTGATTTTGTTGTCAGCACATTCAACTATGTAAAGAACAAAGTATTTCAGAAGAATATTTAATTAATTCAGATCTAGGATGTGTTATTTTTGTGTTCCCTTTATTTTTTTGAGCAGTGTATTTGACTGCTAATGCTGTATTTATTAAAGGGTTTTTCCGGGACTAGGATACTGATGTCTTATCACCAGAAAAGGTCATCAATATATGATCATTGAAGGTCCGACTCCTGACACTTCCACTGATCAGCTGTTTGAAGAGGCCACTGGACTCCAGATTACTTTGATTCAATTGAATAGGCCTGAACTGCAATACCAAGTACAGCCCCTATACCAGTGATGGCAAACCTTTTACAGACTGGGTGCCCAAACTGTAACCCAAAACCCACATATTTATTGCAAAGTGCCAATACGGCTATTGAACCTGAATACTACAGTCCAATATAGTATATCTCCCATGTACTTTATCACTTAGCCATATCATACTCCCGGAAAACCTCTTTAAGGGGTGATGATTATGTCCCTATGCATATGTGATTCAACTGTAGTTATAAAACAGAACAGTCTTTACAAATGTTACATTTTACAAGTCATCTAAGAGAATAAGAGAAGTTAACTACAGCAGTTTATTCACCAAGGGCTCTGTTCTGACATTTCTTGAAAGCAAACATCATCAGATCTTAATTACATCAATTATTTGCTTTTTCTTGCTGCATCTTCAAGTCCCATACTTCACGGACAATAAAATATTTCAACCAAACCCTATTCACATGCATGGGGTGCAGTTTTGATCAGAGCCCTGCTTAAATGAGTGTTCAGGAGAGGAGACAAGAGAGACTGAAGACAAGAGTCTGTGTGACGAAATTTTCTGTAAATGGCATTGAGCAGCTTGCTGTGTATTGTAACACATGAAAAATAACATAACAAAAACAAAGACAGGTTCACTCTGCGGTCTTACTAACCCTCGTACTGGTGTAAAATTGAGAATTAGCCAACATATCCTGCTTGGAGGACATGTCTGAGCCCGAGCACCGCACCAAGGTTTCTCAAGTAGCTCGGGACCTTACGCTAAACCTACCTGGGCCGTATGAGTGTGCCTTTATTTTCATCCACAGGCAGCATTCTGGTGCACATGTGAGGCCCGGGCTATATCAGCCAGTCTTGGGTGGGGCTCAGAGCTCTCTGCCTCCTCCCATTGTATGCATGGTCACATGCTGGAGGTTACTGGGAGATTGCTTTGAGACGGACCTTGCGCGCCTGTAATTCGCCCACTGGCTCCTGGTATTGCCTATGCGGCCCAGGTAGGTTTATCGTTAGGTCCCGAGCTACTTGAGAAACCTTGGCTCGGGCTCAGACATGTCCTCCACAGTAGGATATGTTGGCTAATTCTCAATTTTACACCAGTACGAGGGTTAGTAAGCCCGCAGAGTGCACCTGTCTTTGTTTTTGTTATGTTATTTTGACTGATTATAACATCCTGGTATTGCCCATACGGCCCAGGTAGGTTTAGCGTTAGGTCCCGAGATACTTGAGAAACCTTGGCGCGGTGCTCGGGCTCAGACATGTCCTCCAAGCAGGATATGTTGGCTAATTCTCAATTTTACACCAGTACGAGGGTTAGTAAGACCGCAGAGTGCACCTGTCTTTGTTTTTGTTATGTTATTTTGACTGCTTATCACATCCACACAATTGCTATCCTGTGTAGGATGTCCATTGTGGTACTTGTGGTCCGCAGCAGGCATCCTCCATTGTATGCATTTTTGCTGGGGATTGCCATTAGCAAATGGGCCACAAGTGCAGGATCTGCCCCCCCCCCCCCCCCCCCCCGGTATAGATGCACCACTGCATATGGGGTAGAGCAATTCCTGATTTTTAATACCACGCTAATTTGTAGTTTGTATTTTGAATTTTTACAGGTGTAGAAACTTCTAGTCTGAATGTGCCTTTATTTCCATCCACAGGCAGCATTCTGGTGCAAATGTGAGGCCCGGGCTATATCAGCCAGTCTTGGGTGGGGCTCAGAACTCTCTGCCTCCTCCCATTGTATGCATGGTCACATGCTGGAGGTTACTGGGAGATTGCTTTGAGTCGGACCTTGCGCTCCTGTAAATCGCCCACTAACACATGAAAGCTGCAGATGCAAAACCATGTTAAATTGTTAACAACGACTGATTATTAAAGTGTTTTTATCACATAATAGATTAAAACATTAAAATAAAATCTATACAATGGTGTCCATAGTCTTTAACTGTTGGCTCTAAGAATATATACAATAAAGTGGCTGGCTTGAAGTCATGGGACTCTTTGTGAATCTTCACTGAAAGTCACTTTCTAAGTCCTTCTTTGCATTTCCACGTTGACCTCTGTGACAAGATGTCAGTGGTTCATCTGTAAAGATTTTGGTCTGTGTTGTCTGTTTTTTGCCCTTCAGGTGTCTTCTGTATTCCACGTACAATACTGGGCTGGAAATTAATTTCCAGAGCATAGTCTCGCAGAGATCCGTGAAAACCACGGACTAAACGTGAATGCAATTCGTGTTGGATCCGTGGTTTTCATGAACCCATAGACTATAATATGCGTGAGGGATCAATAAACACAGACAAAAGTAGGCATGCTTCCATGGTATAACCACAGACCCACGGTTCATGGAAAAAAACTGATGTGTTAATACACACATTAAAGTAAATAGATATGTGTGCTGTCCGTGGAGACCATGGCCTGCACACGTTTATGATTCACTGACGTGTGAAAAGGACCTAACTGTCATAACTATAGCGGTTTTAGCTTCTACAGCTAAGTGAATGTTGAGCAACTTTTGGCAGCTGCCCAGGCAATAAGAAAAACCTGTGGGTGTGATGTAAAGTGAGATTTGCTCTGTCAAGACATAACATGTAGTTGAAGATGGCATCTACCCTGGGTCTAATAGAAAGTGAAGGACACTCCAGGGCCAATGTTTAAGTTAACATCGATGGGAGTTAAAAAGACCACATGCTAACTTCCCTTGTCATAAGAAAACATCACACAATCCAGTAAAACAAGCATCTAGAGAATGATGCCATAGTAGTCATAGATGTGGCAGGTAGACAGCTGCCGAGATCTGCAGGTGACAAGACTCAAGATGGGGGCACATCTTGGCAAGATGTTAGCTGTCACTGTTCTATAGTAGACTTTTAGAATTTCCTTTACTTTTTACCTGACAGTTATTTCAGTAAAGCATACGACACAAGAAAATACATCTGTTCTACATCTCTAGGGTAGTGAATCCCCACAGTGCGAATGTCCAGGTATAAAAGCTAATGATGTATTCTTGGGTAAATGGAAACTCAGCTTGACAGCCTTGTTCAGCATCTCTGTAATAGAATTTAAAACCAATTTTCTAGAAGACATGACAAACCTGTTTAAGTTTTGCACTCAATAGAAAGTAGGAACCAGTGGCAAGACTAGACATGAAGCATGTCATAGGCCTACCATGTGCTAAAATTCAAACTGGAGACCTAAGCAACGCTGCTTTAAAGGAGTACAACAAACACTTCCAAGTCTATAGGTGGAGTATTCATGAGTACTAATGGAATATTCCAGGGGTCCAAATTAACCAGCACAACACTTTAACCCTACAAATCCTAGGAGCCCTAACAATGCATTGGAGCATGTCTGATGTGATTATTTCCATGCACTTTTTGAGGATGCTGCAGGTGTTCATATCCATATTTTATAGGTCAACAGAAGGCATGCCTGACAAGACTAGTAGAGAACTTTGGTAATGATTATTGTATGCTCACAGAGACCACTGTCTGTTCCAATGGCTGGAAAAGGTGTGAGGCATGTTGAAAATGCTACTACAGGCAATAACCATTATTGCTTAAATGGGTTGTCCAGGAGAATAGAAAAGACCTGCTTAAAGGGGATGTATCATCGCATACATTTGGGGCATATTGCTAGGATATGCCTCTGATGTCTAATAGGTGTGGGTTCCACCTCTGGGACCTGCACCTACCTTTAGAATGGAGCTTGCAAAATGAAGGAGGGCCAAAAATATTTGAGCACTGGTATGGCTATTTCCGTCAGCCCCATAGAAGTGAATGGAGTGGTGGCCACGACTGTGCGGTGCACTTCCCGATCATTTCAATGAGACTTCCCTTTAACATCTAGGAACAGAACCACTTTTGTCCACGGTCTGTATTTGGTATTTGTTGAAATCTGGGTATCTATTGAAGGCTTAGTCCTGAATATGCTACCTTATAGCCTAAAAATGAACTTGCTGTATACTAATTAATACATCCAGTGATTCTCAGTATTCACACCTGAATAGGTAAATTGCTCACCTATTTAGAGTGAACTAGTGACCAGACACTGGCTGTAAGCTTTATTTCAGCTCTTTATATTCCAGAACATCTCTCCAGAGCTCCTCTTCTGTATCCGGTCTGATGGTGACTAGCCTATTTTGGTGCTACACAGGTATACTTACAGTTCCTGGCAACCTACTGACAAGACCGCTTTCTTAAATTTCTACTACAGCTCACTACAACTCTGCCTTATGACTTGTCCCCAACCTCTGCCTGCTCCATCTGTCACCTGGAGAGCAAACCCAAGACACTGGTTGATCCGGACTGCTGCTACACTATTCAGATGCAACATAGAGGACAGGTGGCTTAAAGCAAAAATCATAATGTGGCACCTCTCCTGATATTGATTCAAGGTAACACACAATCCCTACTTTTGGACTGGATTTTGCTTTTATACCTGGAGTGCTCCAGATGACTACTGCAAAGGGTTAATTTGCTGTTAAAAGGGTTAATGTACTTTCCTCGCATTAGCATGTGATACCAAGAGATGTATATAGGTGGCACAGCTTAGTTATTGTGCCCTATTCAGCAGAGGGAAGGCTGGACCTTCCCCTCTGAGGGAGGGTTTAGTGTAGTCTGATTGCCTCAGCAGCTGAAGTGTGAGGAGCATTTGTCTGTGCAGTGTGAGGCCTACTACAAGAGGTTCTCTATCCAAACACACTAAGACCTCTAAGAGAAGGAAACAAAGAATCTATAGACTATCTAAGATCACATGGAACTGTGCATGTTAGCAAAGGTAATGCTTATTTGTGGCTATGGACTTTGCTGCTGGTGAAGAGGGTATATTATTTCAGTACCCACCATACTTCTATAATGGATTGGCCGTCTTTTTTGAAGACCTGCATCATGCAGTGGGGGTTGCAGTACTGATTGTAAGAGTATTACACACCTGTGGTCAATTTAGCAGGATTGCAAAGTATCTTTAGAGTGAGACTCAGGAACTACTACCACCATCATTGCTGCTTACAGTGCCTTGAAAAAGTATTCATACCCCTTGAACTTTTCAACATTTTTTCACGTTACACCCACAAACTTAAATGTATTTTATTGGGATTTTATGTGATAGACCAACACAAAGTAGCAAGTATGTGTGAAGTAAAAAGAAAATCATATATGGTTTTACATTTTTTTAATAAATACAAATCTGCAAAGTGTGGTGTTCATTTGTATTCAGACTCACTGAGTCAATACTTTGTAGGGACACCTTTTGCTGCAATTACAGCTGCAAGTATTTTGGAGTATGTCTCTATCAGCTTTGCACATTTAGAAGCTGAAATTTTTGCCCATTCTTCTTTGCAAAATAGCTGAAGCTCAGTCAGATTGGATGGAGAACATCTGTGAACATCACTTTTCAAGTCTTGCCACAGATTCCTAATGGGATTTATGTTTGGACTTTGACTGGGCCATTCTAACACATCAATATGCTTTGATCTAAACAATTCCATTGTAGCCCTGGAGGGAAGTTTAGGTTCGTTGTCCTGCTGGAAGGTAAATCTCTGCCCCAGTCTTAAGTCTTTTGCAGCCTCTAACAGGTTTTCCTCTAGGATTGCCCTGTATTTAGCTCCATCCATCTTCCTATAAATTCTGACCAGCTTCCCTGTCCCTGCTGAAGAAAAGCATCCCCACAGCATGATGCTGCCACTACCATGTTTCACGGTGGGATGGTGTGTTCAGGGTGATGTGCAGTGTTAGTTTTCCGCCACACAGAGCGTTTTCCATTTAGGCCAAAAAGTTCTACTTTGGTCTCATCTGACCAGAGCACCTTCTTCCACATGTTTGTTGTGTTCCCTTCATGGCTTGTGGCAAACTGGATTTCTTATGGCTTGCTTTCAGAAATGGATTTCTGCTTGCCCCTCTTCCATAAAGGCCAGATTTGTGGTGTGCAGGACTAATAGTTGTCTTGTGGCCAGATTCTCCCACCTGAGCTGTGGCTCTCTGTAGCTCCTCCAGAGCTGGTTCTCTAATTAGTGCTCTCCTTGCCTGGGCTGTCAGTTTAGTTGGACGGCCATGGTCTTGGTAGGTTTGCTGTTGTGCCATACTCCTTCCATTTTTGGATGATGGATTGAACAGCGCTCCGTGAGATGTTCAGAGCTTGGGATATTTTTTAATAACCTAACCCTGTTTGAGGGTACTTTCACGCTTGCGGCAGAAGATTGCCTGCCGGATCCGGCAATCCGGACACAAACGGGTGGCATTTGTCAGACGGATACGTCTGACAAATGCATTGAAATACCGGATCCGTCTCTCCGGTGTCATCCGGATAAACGAACACTTGGGGGCGGATCCGGCATTACTGCATTTCAATGGAAATTAATGCTGGATCCGGCATTCCGGCAAGTGTTCAGGATTTTTGGCCGGTATTTTCTCCGGCCAAAAAACGTAAGAGGGACTGAACTGATGCATCCTGAATGGAATGCTCTCCATTCAGAATGCATTAGGATAAAACTGATCAGTTTTTTTCCGGTATTGAGCCCCTGTGACGGAACTCAATGCCGGTAAAGAAAAACGCTAGTGTGAAAGTACCCTTACACTTTTTCAACACCTTTATCCCTGACCTGTCTGGTGTGTGGTTTTCATGATTCTTTGTGATCACTAATGTTCACTAACAAAACAGCCGTAGTTCTACTGATACTAAATTACACAAAGGTGAACTCTATTTACTAATTAAGTGACTTCTGAAGGCAATTGGTCACACAGGATTTTATTTAGGGGGTATCAGAGTCCAGGGGGCTGAATACAAATGCATGGCACACTTTTCAGATTTTTATTTATTAAAAATTTTGAAAACCATGTATCATTTTCTTTTCAGTCCACACATACTTTGTTTTGGTCTATCACATAAAATCCCAATAAAATACATTTAAGTTTGTGGGTGTATACAAAGAAAGCTGTGTGAAATAGCTCAAAATTGTGCCTGATATATAATTGTACTGCATCACTCATCATCCTCAGTACAAAGATTTTTCTTTGTGATCACAAAGCTAGGCCTCGCCAGTTTCGGCTCGCTCAATTTAGAATGATGGCTGATTAAAACTATATTCTGCTTATGTTACTAATTCTGTATAGTTTACAGTAGAAATGCCTCTATTTCCTTTGGAAGAACTGTGGAGATCAACTGGGTGTCAGCTACAGATAGCTATTTTCCATCATCTTTTCTGTCTTAGTTCACAGTTACCAATTAATTCTAAAACACTGCAGTTTTCCCATTTCTTTTTGGTATCCGACACTTCTCAGAAAGCGGGTTTCAATGAGTGCACCAGTGACATTACCAATGCATCACTATACACTGGTGATAAATAGTAGTTTCTGGCTTTCCCAGTATAGAAGTCGGAGTTTGGTTCTCTGCCATTTCATATGTCTTTTAAGTAATATCGCATTAGAGATGCAGAAGTTTCCTTGTGCTCTACATACAAATACCTAAGAATTACTACAATTATTGAAAGGGAAGCTCTGGTAATAGCTGGAGTTTGCCTGTAAACTCGCTTTTTAAAGGTTTGTGTTGCCTGACAGCATGAAATCCCAATAGGCGCCCCCATCTAAAAAGCAATATTTTTCATTGCAGCGTTTCAGAAAAAAAACATACGCCCAGATTGACTAATCCTGTAGATGGAGTAAACTTAGACCGGCTGTCTGTCCCTGCACCAGATTTATCACAGGGACTCAGGCTGGATATAAATCTGGTGCAGGGATAGACACTTTTCTCTGACTCTATACCAACTATTGTCTGGATTACTATGATAAAGATTTTTACGCCAGAATTGTGGCACAGTTTTGGTGCAAAATGGAGCATCTTAGGCCCAACCTCCTTTCCTGCAAAGCTCTGCCCCTTAACACTAATCCCTGCAACTTGTGCAAGTGAGAAAAAAGTGTGCCTAATTGTGCAAAATTTTAAACAGATTTTTGGCGCAGACAAATTTTTGGGACATAGTTTTAAATTGGAGCCAAGTACAGGAAGAAGAGCCCTGGCACTGGAAGAAAAGTCTGCTGTGTGCTCATCTTGACTGGAAGGTCTCTCTCTGTTTCTGAATTTGTACATGCCATCCTGAGCAATTTATTCAAGTATCATGGAGAACGTTAGAGTAAAAGCTGCATTACACAGCCCGATTTAACAGGCGATTGTTGGGAGGGAAGCGTTCCTTCCCGGCAATTGCCTGCTCGCTGGGAGAGGAAACTGCTGGTATTACATGCAGCGATCTCCTCCTCAGTATATGGAGGAGCGATCATTATGCCATCGTTCTTCCCTATACTGAATGAGTGATTGTTTGCCAGCAGCAGATTGTAAATAGACACCATGATCTGCCGCCTGCAAACAATGATTTTTTTAAAGATTCCAATTGCCCGATGAATGAGTTTTTGCTCGTTCATCGGGCAATTGGCTGTAGTATTAGACTGTCTGATGATAGCTAACGAGCGTCACTATGAATTCTTGTTAGCGATCATCTGCTGAAAAATCGACAGGTGCTATACACCCTTAAAAGACTAGACTAAAAGTCATCCTAGGTCAGTATTTTGAGAGACATGATCAGGGCTGAGAAGAGACAAGAACAGGGAAGACAACTGGTTAGAATGCAGCAAAATACATTGTTAGTTGCTTTCTAAATGTATTAGCAGGTGTTCCATGAGACCCCCTTCAATAGCTAGAATGAAGGGGCTGTCGTCCACTAGACCCAATAGTAAGAAAAGTTTTTTTACTGTATGTCTGTGCAAGGACAGGGGCAGGCTTTACTTCTTGCACAAAGCAAGCACTGCTGGATCTGGAATATGCCAGACACTGCTGAAGTCCACTGGATACAGTCACAGTTATGGACTCCTTCTGGTCTGTCCTGAATACCAGCAATTTTGCCAGAATCTGCGACAGAGGCTCTTAACGGAACCACGACCACAGATGTATACTTAGCCTAAGCTGGATGTGGGGCTTCACGGTGTGACGGGGCAGAGCCTAGCAGTGTGACAAGGGTGCCCAATAATACATTGGGGGGAAAAAAGAATATATCCATGCTGATCATACACAGGTCCAAAGGGGCACTATGGATATGTTGGCAGTGCCTATGCAGAAAGTAAGGGCAGCATTGAGGCTCAGTGGTTAACAGTCATTATTTTTTAGATCAGACCAAGGGCATCTGCATGGAGTTTGTATGTCCTTTATATGCTTGCATGGGTTTCCACTGGATGCTCTGATTTTCCTCCCGTACACCAAAAACATACAGAAAGATCAGGTTGGAATTTCGATTGTGAGCCCCAATGGGGACAGGGTCTGATGCGCATGGCGCTAATCTCAGTACTTTGCTGGGGAAGGCGTAAGCGCTATATAAGTGACTACAAATTATAGACAATAGTAGATAACAGTAGATACAAGAATAAATAATAATTCACAAAAGTGTGCACGCAGCCATATACGTTTCTAGCTACATGCAATTGCAGGTCTCATAAACTGAAATTCTTAAAAGTGTTAACTGCCTTGTGCAACCCAGATCGTGGCTGCTTAATAACTTTGCAACGCAAAATAATTGCAGGTAGGTTGTCAAGAAGACTCTGCTAATGAATTTTTTACACATTTGGTCAATTTGCTAATCGTCACGATAGTATCAGCTCATTAACTTCACAGAACCGCACTGGTCGGCCAAGTCTTGGAAACCTTAATACTTTTTGCTCTTTGAAGTTATGTTTCCTTGTTAATTAAATGTTAGTGAATACCATGCACAGAGATTAGCCAACTTCCCGCGGCTTGTCTCATTGAACTAGTCATGATATTGGGTCAGTTCTTTTTATTTTTAGCAAAACACATTTTTCCACACTTCTAATTTCCACTTCTACAAGTTTAAGCTGAAAAGTTTGATAGATAATATGTATTTATATTAATACACTGAACATTTCTAAGAAGTATTACAACAATTTGTAACAATTGGGTATAAAACTGCAACATCTAAAAGAGTCTTGACTAGTTCACCGGCGCATTCGGCGGTGTGTTAAAGGGTTTCTGTCACCCCATTAAACCGTTTTTTTTTTTTTTCTTTACTAATAATCCCTACACTGCGATCTCCTCATACATAATCTAATTAATGATTTTGGTTCAGTAGAATTTCTTAAAAATCAATATTTTTAATATGTAAATTACCTTGCTACCAGCAAGTAGGGCGGCTACTTGCTGGTAGCAGCCGCATCCTCCGATGGTAATGACGCCCCCTCTGCTTGTTGATTGACAGGGCCAGCGGACGGGATCTTTCTCCGCTGGCCCTGCCTGTTTTGATTCAATATCTTGCGCCTGCGCCGCGGCCGTACCTATATTCAATCTGCGCAGGCGCACTGAGAGGCGGCCACTCACTCGGCCGCTCGCTCCTCAATGCGCCTGCGCCGGGTGTAGATGTGACGTCATCGGCGCAGGCGCATTGAGGATGGAGCCAACAGAAAGTAGTACAGACAAAACCATCTGACATAAGACCACTAAAAAAATGTCAGTAGTGGTGCCTATTGCTTAAATTATTCTCCTAGAATTAATTCAGGTAAAAGTACAAAGAGCACACATGCAGGACTGTCCTTCAATTTACATATTGCAGCCAGATGTGCCTGTATAGAGCATGTGATCTCTGCAGCCAATCACTGTCTGCAGCAGTAGACCACTGAGGATAGTGATTGGCTGCAGTGGTCATATGCCATATACTGAAATGCTGGTAAACAAAACAGCAGTAGGAGGACCAGTGGCGTAGAGAACTGGAGCTGGACAAAAGGGTGAGTATAACATAATTTTTTTTATTTTAGGCTATTGCAAGGCTTGACCAAACTTTTTTAATTAAGCTGTTATGTTAAACATATTTTTAGGACCTTTGGCGGTTATATTTAATTTTCCACTTCACTATCTATATTGGAAAAGAAAGCCTAATAAAAACCTAACAGTGGCTGTTCTGTAGTCATCTCTTGTTGTATCTACCCCTTAACCTGCTGCAGTGCTGATGGCCCACTGTCTAAGGGGTTAATTAAATGTGTGCTAGGTTTTCCTTCAAAAAGCTGCAGATGGGCTTAACAGGACCATGGAGACAATTGCTAGGTGGGGCGGCTCTACTCTCCCCATAGGGGGTCGTTTGCTACAGCTAGGTCACAGTAGTGTGAGACAGTGGGAGGAGAGGAAGTAAGAAGAAGCCCTGGGAATAAAGTGGCCGACAGAAGGGAACTAAAGTAAGACACAGCCTTGTATCAGCCTCTGAGGAAGCAAGTGGGACACATACTGGAGTGTATCAGCCACTGAGAGGAGGTGCATGATAAAAAGACTGTGGACATAACCAGCGTAAAGCTTTTTGACTCCATCCGTAGCTCACTTGTCTGGGAGAGTAAGAAGCTTGAGGGACCCACCCAGGCATACTTTGGAGGCAGACTGTGGATATGTTAAAGAACTAAATCCCGCAGTTGGGTATTTGCAGTGCCGCATTTTGAGAAGAAGATAAACTGATGTTGCACCCCTGTGGCTGGATCAAAGAGCGAAAGTAAGGATTATATTGGAAGTTTGACGTGTAAGATTTGCCAGTCCAGACATGATAAGACCTGTGATTACTACAGTGAGGATGTCTGTTTGAACTTTGCTGCTAAACCAACCTCATAAAATGTGGTCAACATGGACCCTTGGCCTGTTTACCTGACTTGCACCTTTCTTCAAATCTTCCAACATTAGGGGAACCCAAACTACCATCAGGCAGGAGACACCAAATTTAGGTTGTGCTCCAAGGGGAAGAAGGGGTGCGCCTCTCTTTTCACTGTGCACTGGTCCAGGGAGAGCTGGAAAAGGAGTGCCACTATAAGTACTACTACCCCCATCCTCGCTGCAGCCACCACTCTCCGCCTTACGCCTTCCCACTGGGTTGCTGTATATGCATATCACATGCTTGGTGCAATGAGGGCGTCACTGTTGCACCTAAAGCTCTGCTTCCTATGGCTGTTGGCCACACCCATTCGCTCTGAGTGACAGGACCAGGCGATGGAGAAGTAATCTCGCCTGACTCTGACTTCTCGCTTGTGTGTTGGCCCTTCAGGAATCGATGCACATATAGTACAGCCCTGATGTTTGCCAGGGTTGCGTAGTGAAGATGATTTCAAACCTGGCAAACATCAGGTCAGTACTGCATGTGCGGCAATTCCCAAAGTGCAGGCATACACAAAAACACAGAGCCAGACGAGATTACATCTCCCCTGCCTGGTCCTCTTACTCAAAGCTGGGGGGGGGGGCAGCCAACGGCTAAAGGGAGAGCGGAGCATTAGGTGCAACAAGGTGCAATGGTGAGGTCCTCGTGCACCAAACAGTTCATTTGCATATAATAAAAACATCAATCTCTGGAATGGGGCCACCAATCGGGATATGGAAAACTGTAGCTGAATCAGCATCATAAAAGTCATTTGGATTACTATAGAGGTATGTGGTGACAGACTCCCTTTAAGGACCCAGACCCTTAGCCTTACTACAGAGTTCCTCTGCTTTACACAGCACTAAGCCATGTGAGATCTCGGTGATTAATTAGCAGAACTAACATATTGCTAACTTGAAATGAGCAGCACTTTTCTGTAACACAAGAGGGAAATAAACTAGAAAGCGTGGAGTACGGTCACACCTCACGGGTCGCTCTTATTAAAGCCGGCTGTGATCCTGTGTTTGTGTCATTTACTCATTGGTGTCACAATGTCGGAACTGGCACTTTTGTCATTCCATTTATGACTGTAGCAAAGGACATAGCACCACTGCACTTAACAAATACGTTTCACTTAGCTACTCTGAGAAAATATTCATGGGTGATTCCATGAAAACTACTAGGAAGCGAGGTCGCAGAATAACATGAGGGTAATTGAAATGCTATCATGGGTAAGATGTGGAAATATAATATTGCACCTCTAATCACTGTACGGTGTGGGCGGATATTGATCTTTTCACGCTGAGAAGTTACCAGGGTATAAGCGCTAACTGTGCACAACATTGAGAAAAGGTGGTTGAGCGGCCCTCCTTTATATAGTTGGCGGTGCTCAGTGGTAAAGGTGCATATAATTAATATCAAAAAACCACGGCACTCTATAGCTGCTTTTAAGTTGCTTGTTTTATTTCATTATATATCTTTTTTCATTTTTATATATCCATCCAAAAATAAGCCACTGGCCAACGTTTCGGTCTAGTCTTAGACCTTGTTCACGGCCTTAGTCTGCATAGTAAGGAGTCTCTGGGACTCCTTACTATGCAGTCTAAGGCCCCTTTTACACGGGCGAGTATTCCGCGCGGATGCGATGCGTGAGTTGAACGCATTGCACCCGCACTGAATACCGACCCATTCATTTCTATGTGGCTGTTCACATGAGCGGTGATTTTCACGCATCACTTGTGCGTTGCGTGAAAATCGCAGCATGCTCCTCTTTGTGCGTTTTTCACGCAACGCAGGCCCCATAGAAGTGAATGGGGTTGCGTGAAAATCGCAAGCATCCGCAAGCAAGTGCGGATGCGGTGCGATTTTCACGCATGGTTGCTAGGTGACAGTCTATTCACTGTATTATTTTCCCTTATAACATGGTTATAAGGGAAAATAATAGCATTCTGAATACAGAATGCAAAGTAAAACAGCGCTGGAGAGGTTAAAAAAAAATAAAAAATCATTTAACTCACCTTAATCCACTTGATCGCGATGTCGGCATCTCCTTCTGTCCCCTTTACTGAATAGGACCTGTGGTGAGCATTAATTATAGTTCAAGGACCTTTGATGACGTCACTCCGGTCATCACATGATCCATCACCATGGTAAAAGATCATGTGACGTACCATGTGATGACCGGAATGACGTCACCACAGGTCCTGTTGCTGCACAGAGATCAGATGAAGCCAGAAGGAGATGCCGGGCCGCGAACAGGTGGACTAAGGTGAGTTAAAAATTTATTTTTTATTTTTTTAACCCCTCCAGCGCTATTGTACTATGCATTCTGTATTCAGAATGCTATTATTTTCCCTTTTAACCATGTTATAAGGGAAAATAATACTATTTACAGAACACCAATCCCAAGCCCGAACTTCTGTGAAGAAGTTCGGGTTTGGGTACCAAACATGCGCGATTTTTCTCACGCGAGTGCAAAACGCATTACAATGTTTTGCACTCGCGCGGAAAAATCGCGGGTGTTCCCGTAACGCACCCGCACATTTTCCCGCAACGCCCGTGTGAAAGAGGCCTAAGGCCGTGAACAAGGTCTAAGACTAGACCGAAACGTTGGCCAGTGGCTTATTTTTGGATGGATATATAAAAATGAAAAAAGATATATAATGAAATAAAACAAGCAACTTAAAAGCAGCTATAGAGTGCCGTGGTTTTTTGATATAAACTGTGCACAACAGACATGGAGTGAATTAAGCTATACTTACTGCACAGAACCACATTCCGCAAATATACCGTATTTTTCATTTTATAAAACGCACTTCTTTCCCCTAAAAGTGTGGGGAAAATGGAAGTGCATCTTATAAAGCGAATACTAATGGTAATTTCCATTATGGAAGCGCTTATTAGTACAGTAGGACCAGGAGCGGTGAGTGTAGTGCTGCTGGCACTGGTATCGCTCACCGCTCCTTGGTCTTCTCCGGACCTGCGCTGTGCTGTGTTTTTACAGCGTACAGAGTCAGGATGTAGTGATTGGGAGCATCCACTATGACCTTATGCTGTACAACGTCAGGTCACAGTACAGCGCAGCAGGAAGGGTGAGCTGGCTCTCCCGAGTGGCGGCGCTATCCACAGCAGAAGAGGTAAGTTGTTTTATTTATTTATTTTTGTCTCATCTGAGGTCTGATGAAAAAACTGGCGGTAAGATTTGGGGGTCTGATGAAGATTGGGATCTAAACTAAGGTCTGATGAAAATTGGGGGTCTGATGAGAATTGGAGGTCAAATTTGGGGTCTGATGAACATTGGGGGTCTGATCTGAGGTCTGATGAAGATTAGGGGTCTGATGTGAGGTCTGATGAGGACTAGAGGTCTGATGTAAGGTATGATGAAGATTGGGGGTCTGATTTAGGTGTCAGACAAAGATTGGGGGGCTGATGAAGATTGGGGGGTCTGATCTGAGTTCTGATGAACATTATGGTCTGATAAAGATTGAGGGTCTGCATGTTTCATACTTTGAGCTGGAAAACCCTTTTAAGCTTCTTAAAAGGACTCTTATGTCAGAAAGTGGTATTTTTAAAATGTAATATTCACAAAAAAAATATTTCTATTAACAGGGTTTTCCGACTTTTTTTTATATTGATGACCTACCCTCAGGATAGGTCATCAGCATCTGATCAGGGAGGGTCCAACACCAATTAGCTGTTTGAGGAGATTGCGGCGCTCCAGTGACCGCCACCGCCTCCTCACAGCTAACCAAGCACAGCGCCGTACCGTGAAAATGTATAGCAGCTGTCCTGAAAGTAACGTCACTGGCCTAGGGTAAACTGTAAGGAGGAGCACTCACAGGAGCACCATGGCCTTCTCAAACAGCTGATCGGTGTGGGTCCCGGGTGTCAAATATCAGCAATCAGAAACTTCAGTATACGAAAGTTTCCTTTTCATTTAGTACTACGCCATTGAAAATTAAATACAAAACACTGTCCTTCTGTAACAATCAAGAAAATGCTAACTCTTACATAGATAGGGAATCCATTGTTTACAGCTGCTGTGAGAAGATATCTGAAGGGCAATCCTCATGATATTAGTAGGTGTAGAATTGGAATAACAGTATGTCAGCTTTGTTGTTCACTTGATAGGCTGGTTAATATTGATAGAATTGATAGTGATAAAAATTATGGAAGACTTTTTTGACTGTATTATTTTTTGACTGTTATATACATGCCTTACATTTGTTTTACCCATTTTGCCATCATGTATACTGGATTTTCAGTTCTATATTTTTTTTTTGCCAGAATACCATGTGCAGTGCAGTGAGGTCAGTGTCCATATGTTGGAAAGGGGGGATGCCATAACGATCTTACATAACACTTGATCACAGATGATATACGGTAAGGTCTTTGAGAGATATTTGAAGGATGATAATAATAATAATCCACGGGTTCGTATACCTAGTAAATCTGTGTCTACCTCTACTTTGAGCAGATTTAATAATACAGATTGTTGCTCACCTGCCTTCCACCTGCTGTTGTAGGTCTTGCACTTTCTTGCATATGTCTGCAGCAGTGGCACACGTCTTGGCAACCTTCATGAATAAAGCCGCAACTTTATCACTCCTCAAGAATCCAGCCGCCCTTCTCTTCAGGAGGTGCAGGAGGCATGCTTCTACCACACCTGATAAGCAAGCAAAGTCAGAATTGTAACATGTCTAAAAAAACTTTTTTAATGGATAAGCCTTCTCTGATAATGTCTAGGGGCCTTGCCACGCTTGTGATATTCAACCCTCTTCTTAGTCAAATTCAAAGGAACCTGTCAGGACAAATTATGCCCCCTAAAGCGCTACCACAAACTTTTACTGCTGCCGCTTCATTTTCTGAAAATGTCTTTATACCTTTTATTAATTGCTGCATGAAACCTACCAGTAAGGAGTCATGGAGGTGATGCTGCTGCCTCCAACTTTGATTGACATCTCACAGGCTAGGATAAGTCAGTACAAGCCAGCCCTGGTGGCATCCAGCACAAGCCCTCTCTGCATAAGAAGCCGAGGCAGCTAGACTTCGCTTCACTGCGCATGCACTGGCTTGTAATGGCATATCCCGGCCTCAGTCATTTGCCGTTAAATCCTGAGCGTAACTTTATAACGTATTAGACAATTATCAGATTCGTTTTGTAAACTGGGATTACTTTAAAACATAACATTTACTAAATCATTTAAAATAATGGTTTCTGTAAGGTGATGGACAACAACAATATCTCCAATATACCACTTCAAATGCATGAAAAAAGGGGTGGATCTTACCCCATTCTGTGGGATCCACATTCAATGGAGAAATTTCCTGGTCTTGAATAGTACCAGGAACCGGTGTGACCAGGGTGCTTGCGTCCGTATTGGCACTGCAGATAACTCCTAATAGGCCCTATTCTGCCTTTCCTGCCTCATTAGGGGTCAGGGGCTACAAGCAGCGCCTACCTATCACACATGGAGCACCCGCCCCGACAGGGGCGACCCCACACCGAACCTTTCCCTCAGTATGGGTCTAGTGTTCTATATGGCCCTAATTACAAAGCCCTACATGCCATGTTTCTGTCTTTCTTTTGAGACATCATCAGGGGACTTCACACATGTATTCAAGGGCAGTAAAGATCAAGGTGGTTTTGGCCTCGTGTCTTCACTCAGGATATTCAGTTGTTCCTATCCATGCTGTACAATGGGAAGTGTCCCATGACAGCCAGTGTCTCACCACAAACAGCAATGATTTGGGTGAGCATCATTGCTGTTTGTGGTGAGACACTGGCTGTCATGGGACACTTCCCATTGTACAGCATGGATAGGAACAACTGAATATCCTGAGTGAAGACACGAGGCCAAAACCACCTTGATCTTTACTGCCCTTGAATACATGTGTGAAGTCCCCTGATGATGTCTCAAAAGAAAGACAGAAACATGGCATGTAGGGCTTTGTAATTAGGGCCATATAGAACACTAGACCCATACTGAGGGAAAGGTTCGGTGTGGGGTCGCCCCTGTCGGGGCGGGTGCTCCATGTGTGATAGGTAGGCGCTGCTTGTAGCCCCTGACCCCTAATGAGGCAGGAAAGGCAGAATAGGGCCTATTAGGAGTTATCTGCAGTGCCAATACGGACGCAAGCACCCTGGTCACACCGGTTCCTGGTACTATTCAAGACCAGGAAATTTCTCCATTGAATGTGGATCCCACAGAATGGGGTAAGATCCACCCCTTTTTTCATGCATTTGAAGTGGTATATTGGAGATATTGTTGTTGTCCATCACCTTACAGAAACCATTATTTTAAATGATTTAGTAAATGTTATGTTTTAAAGTAATCCCAGTTTACAAAACGAATCTGATAATTATTTGGGTGTAATCAGATATCGCCACAGATTTATCCAGTGTGGTGATATAATTAATTTTATTAACGTATTAGACAATCAGAGAGAAAGGTACAGTAAATAACGTTGAAACTACTCATTAAACCAACATTTCAAAATTTGGGAAGATATTTCAGTTATACAAGATCTAGTTATTCATTGACATGTAACTCAAGAGGCTAAGAGAGTGCAGCACAGGCCACCTGCAGGAAGGTTCTACGAGATGACAAACAGGACCAGGGTAGTCACATCAAGGTAAGTCCTCATGCACACAATCGTATTTTCAGTCTGCGCCTGATCAGCATTTTTTTGCGGATCTCCACGGACCCATCAATTTCTATGTCATCCGTGTGCTGTCCACATCCGCGTGGCCGTCTGTTTTGCGGGCAAGAATAGACATTTCTACAACAGGGCCTGCAGGATGCATACGGCCAGTATCCACATTTTGCAGATCCGTGGTTTGCGGACCACAAAAAGGCGAAGGCAGTGTGCATGAGGCCTAAAGTGAAGGAAACTCTAGTTCAAGAAGTTTAAATTCAAAGTCTGTCTGTTTAGAAGATTTCTGCATACTGTCATATTGTTGGGTTTAACGTGATTATGCAGGGTTTTGACATTGATGACCTATCCTCAGTATTGGCCATCAATATCAGATTGGTGGGGGTCTGACACCCTGCACTGCCGCCGTTCAGCTGTTACCTTGTAACAGAAATGGTAATTGCAGTGCTATTTTTATTCACTTTAATGGGAGCAGGGCTGCAGTTACCAGCTCTGTCCACTGAACAAAGAAGGAGCTGTGCAGTTTTGGCGCCAACTTCCGACACAGAAGCTACTCAAAAACAGTTGATTGCTGAGAGTAGGAGGTGTCAGACCAGCGGCCATATAATATTGATGGACTATCCTGAGGATAGGCCATCATTATAAAAATTCTGAACAACTCTATTAATGTAGAAAGAGTAGTAGCCTTCCAAGCGGCGGATGAAGGCAGCATGAATTTTATCCTACTAACTGTATCTGTATGCAGGGGATTTGGAGACCTGTCTGATATGGCATGTATTGTACAGTATGTCTTCATTTTACTGTATCGGAAAGAACAGTCTGCTGTGTTTTTTTTATAAAATGGACCACCGCAAAAACAAAATATTGCACACTGTGCGGTATACTTTTTTAAAAAATGTTTTTTCAAGATTTGCTGATTAGGAATGATGTGAACAGAGCCTTTAAAAAAAAAGGAGCTTCAAACAACTATAAAGATACTGTATATTGTAAAATGAATCAGCGAAGGATGGAAGAAATGGTCCAGTTGCATTTAACCACTTCACATCTGACATGTCACTTTATGTGGTAATAACTTTAAAACGCTTTTACTTATCCAGGCCATTCTGAGATTGTTTTCTCGTCACATATTGTACTTCATGACAGTGGTAAAATGGAGTCAAAAAATTTCATTTTTAATTATAAAAAAATACCAAATTTTCCCAAAATTTGGAAAAATTAGCAAATTTCCAAATTTCAATTTCTCTACTGTATAATATGTATACTTTTTTTTATTTAAGTTTTCCATAATATCATTTTTTAAACAAAAAAAATCATGTTTTAGTGTCTCCATTGTCTGAAAGTCTTTTTTTTTTTTTTGGGCAATTGTCTTACGAAGGGTTTATTTTTTTTTTGCGGGATGAGATGACTGTTTAATTGGTACTATTTTAGGATGCATATGACATTTTGATCGCTTGGTATTACACTTTTTGTGATGTAAGGTGACAAAATGGCTTTTTTGACACACTATTAATTTTATTTTATTTTTTTACGGTGTTCTCCTGAGGGGTTAGGTAATGTGATATTTTTAGACAGCAGGTTCTTACGGACGCGGCGATACCTAATATTTATACATATTTATTATTATTGTGTAAAACTTAATAATCATTTTTGAAACCAAAAAAAATAATTTTAGTGTCTCCATAGTCTGAGAGCCATAGTTTTTTTTTATTTTCTGGGCAATTGTCAATTAGGTAGGGTATAATTTTTGCAGGGTGAGATGACTGTTTGGTACTATTTTGGGGTGCATATGACTTTTTGATCGCTTGCTGTTACACTTTTTGTGATGTAAGGTGACAGAAAATGGCTTTTGACACAATTTTTTTATTTTTTTTTGCGGTGTTCACCTGAGGGGTTAGGTCATGTGGTATTTTTATAGTGAATATTCTTACGGACGGTTCTTACTTACAGTGCAGGGCTGATCGAGGTCTGTGAGTAGCGTGCAGCTACCATCTCCAGAACGTCCATTCAGAGTTAAACATCCACCCATAGGACGTTTATATTCTATGGGCGGATGTGAGGTGGTTAAATATTTTATTGCTTGGCTGGCTTTTTACTCAGCAAGTTTAAGATCTAATGCTGCCATACAAATTGTACGTATTTATTTGTATTGATTGTAGCTTACCGTGGACTTGATTTAATACTCCACACAATCATTTTGGCATAAATATTTCAACACTGAACATAAACTACATTACACCTAGGGTGGCCTCTTGCAGAACCCCGAAAAGGAGGACATCGTAGCGGGACAGTGGTGCAAAATAGTTCAGCATGTTTAATTCTACCAGCATGGTCCATATCACTGTATACACAAAGATGTATAACTTATACCAGCTGTACATATATAATTATATACAGGAGATACCTAGGTTATACCAGCATGGTCCATATCACTATATACAAGAAGATGTATAACTTATACCAGCTGTACATATATAATTATATACAGGAAATGCCCAGGTTATACCAGCATGGTCAATATCAGTGTATACACAAAGATGTATAACTTATACCAGCTGACATATATAATTATATACAGGAAATGCCCAGGTTATACCAGCATGGTCCATATATCACTGTATACACGAAGATGTATAACTTATACTAGCTGTACATATATTATTATATACAGGAGATACCCAGGTTATACCAGCATGCTCCATATCACTGTATACAAGAAGATGTATAACTTATACCAGGTGTACATATATAATTATATGCAGGAGATGCCCAGGTTATACCAGCATGCTCCATATCACTGTATTCAAGAAGATGTATAACTTATACTAGCTGTACATATATTATTATATACAGGAGATACCCAGGTTATACCAGCATGCTCCATATCACTGTATACAAGAAGATATATAACTTATACCGGCTGTACATATATAATTATATACAGGAAATGCCCAGGTTATACCAGCATGCTCTATATCACTGTATAAGTGAAGATGTATAACTTATATCAGCTGTACATATATAATGATATACAGTATACAGGAGATACCCAGGTTATACCAGCTGTACATATATAATGATATATACAGGAGATACCCAGGTTATACCAGCTGTACATATATAATGATATATACAGGAGATACCCAGGTTATACCAGCTGTACATATGTAATTATATACAGGAGATACCCAGGTTATACCAGCTGTACATATGTAATTATATACAGGAAATACCCAGGTTATACCAGCTTGCTCCATATTACCATATACAAGAAGATGTATAATTTATACCAGATGTAGATTAAAAAAAAATAATGGCTGCACAACTTTATACTTACAAACAATAAAGCTGAGAATAGGGATCATTCTAAATTAAAGTAGTATTATACCTACTATAAATTAAAAAAAAAGGAAACTCTTTGCGCACATTTTGATCAAACTTGTGTCAGGCCCATCTACCAGGCGTCAAGGTGGCTTCCGTAAGTGTAAAAATGTGCAGCCATTATTTTTTTATCAACCATGTTTGCTTTATGGATATGCACCTGTGACTATGAATATGAATGTGCTAGTCTAAATCTTCCTGTATTATATCAGCTGTACATATAGAATTATATACAGGAGATGCCCAGGTTATACCAGCATGCTCCATATCACTATATTCAAGAATGTGTTATACGGTATAACATCTTCTTGTATATAGTGACCATGCTGGTATAACCTAAATATCTTCTGCATATAATTATATATGTACAGCTGGTATAAGTTATACATCTTCTGGTACCAGAAGAGGACAGATGTATAACTTATACCAGCTCATATACATAATCATATACAAAAGATACCAAGGCCAGATGGCAACTAGTAGTAATACCTGGGCCTAATTCCTAGTGGACTCTCTGTGTGGGTTGGCTGCTGTGCTGGCTCAGCCTGAATCAACTTGCTGAAAGCAGCCTGAACACTGGAGGCAGGCTGGGCTCAGTGTGGGCTGGCTGCGTCCAGGGAGGCAGGCTGGGCTCAGTGTGGACTGGCTGCTGGCTGCGTCCAGGGAGGCTGGCTGAGCTGAGTGCCTGAGAGTGCTGCTGCCTGGACCTGGCTGGCGAGGGTGGTTCCAACAGTCGGGTTAGTGTCTGACTGACTGTGTGTACACTGTACTGTAGTCTGTACAGACTCTGTAGATAGAGACTGGGCAAGTGTGGCAGCAGCGGCACCCGCGGTCTCTCCACGTCCCACGCTCCTCTGTTCCGCCTGTAAAAAACAGAATTGGCCGTTGCTGCGTGCAGCAGCTACATCGCTTAAGACGTTGTGAAGTCACGATACAGTACACTGTGATCTAGACGTGCTGCCAGGCCCTGACTCCTGTGTCTGAGCCGGAGGCCGCCGGCTGTCAGCTTAACCACAAAAAAGGAGGACTTCTGGCCATTCCTCCTGGCCTTGCATCGGACGAAGGACCAGAAATGTATATAAACCGGATGTCTGGCCACCCTAATTACACCTCTGCTAATGTCAAATGCTTTCTCATTAATCTGTGCTGGGGTAAATGCAAACCTCAATATGTGGTTTGTGGTCATTTGAGATATCATTGTCTATATCTCTGGGTCTAACTACAAAACACAAGAAATCAAAATAGAAACCCAAAAACTACAGGTAAAAAGTCCTACACATAAGAGCTCCAATTCTACACCTCAAAGGAAACCACTAGTGTCTTCTGAAAATGTATACAAAATACTGCAAATATTGTAATTCTACTATGTTAGGTTTCAGATCAAAGATGGATATAGTTAAAAAATGTTCAAATAGTTTTCTGGGAGAAATCTGTCACTGGGGTGATCTGGGGCATTTATGTCTTTTTGATCATTTTTTATTAAATTTTTGGGTAGATGAAGCGATGAAAAAAAATGTGAATCGACCATTTTTATTTTTATTTTTTCACCATATGGGATATTTTTATATTTTAGTAGTACGGGCATTTTTGGGAGTGGTGATACCTATGATCTTTACTTTTTTATTGTTTATTTTATTAAATTTTTTTGGGGAGAGGGGGTGATTTCAATGTTTATATACCGTATATATATATATATATATATATATATATATATATATATATTTTTTTTACTTTTAAAACTTTTTAAATGTTTTTTTGGCCCCCAAGGGGACTGCAACATGCAGTCATTAGTATAAGCATTTAGCCATTTGTATTAAAGGGGTTGTTCCACGAAAAATATTCTAGAGTTTTTAAACCAGCACCTGGATCTGAATACTTTTATAATTGCATGTTGCAAAATTTAGCATAGCCACTGAGTTATTCAATAAACTGTATGTGTAAAGCGCCACCTGCTGTTTGTTTTTTCTTTCTTTGACCTGCTCACTGAGATGGCCGCACATGCTCAGTTTAATCCTTTAACTGCCTCCTGAGCTGTGATTGGGAGAGCTGAGACACGCCCCCTTAGCTGCAGCAGAAAAGACGCTCCCCTTGAGCTTTCAGGTTGATATCAATCTAGCAGAGCAATGAATGGGGAGATCTCTTGATCCACGTGAGGTACAGGGCTGGTTCTAGCTTTGTTAGAAAGAGATTGCCATGTACTATATGATGTCTGATTTCCATTTTTTACATTAGTCATGGGATAACCCCTTTAAGTAATGGAATGTTGGCCATTACAGAACACAAGAATCCGTATATTCCAATGCAGTGCTGCCATCTGGATGCCTACAGGCTTTCCAAAGAAGGGGGCACGGCCAACAGGCCTGGCATATTTATCTTCTTTTATGCCAGTTTTGTGGTGTAAAAAAAAAGATTGAAATTTACGGTACTATACCTCCCAGCTGGCATAGATTAGGTGCACTTTAGGCGCACAGACTACTGGAGGAGGATGCTCCTAATTTATTACAAGTTGTGCGCCTCATCATAAATCAGGCACATCCTCCCTCAGCTCAGGGGATATCATAGACCAATGTAAAACGCTTGCCTATGATAAATCCCCCCCTCCATTGGCTGGTGAGTACCTTGTAGGGCACTAGGACATCAGATAATGACAGTGGTGACATCATAATTAGCTTTGTCATTCACACTGTTGGTGTATTTAAGCAGAATGGCTGATGATGTCACAGGAAGCAATATGGTAAGTGATGATGTCACAAGTGGTGCTGAACTGATTTTACAATTGTGATGACATCATAATGGACACTGACACTGCCTGCTGTGTCTGTCACAGGGGATGACATCACATGTGGGGTGAATCGTGCCATCTCAAGTAATTGACTAAAAAGTGAATGCTAAACCTGAGATTTAGCTGTAGAGCAGGGGTAGCCTGTATCTAAGCCCTAATGCACCACTTTTATATTTATTTTATGCACTACTATATTCCACAGCACTTTACAGACATGAGCATCTCACTGTCCCCAATGGGGTCACAATCTAAGTTCCCTATCAGTATGTCTTTGGAGTGTGGGAGGAAACCCACACAAGCACGGGAAGAACATACAAACTCCATGCAGAGGTTGTCCTTGGTCAGATTCAAACCCAGGGCCCCCGCGCTGCAAGGCATTAGTGCTAATCACTGAGCCACCGTGCTAGGATGTGACATCGCTCTACAGGTGACTTCATGGGAGATGTCACTTCTTATAAGATTGTCGGTGGGTGGTTGTCAGGACACTAGTCCATGTAGTGATGTCAAACGGTTAAAGATAAATGTAGCAATAGGACTTTTATTGTATTATTAGCTATGCACGCGATTTATATATTACCTTTATTGTGATGGAAAAAGCAAAAACTATTGAATAGTGTACGGTATTTTCTGGCTGTGTGCTATAATAAGGTTGGCATGGGAATTGCATTAAAAAAAAATAAAAAAATCCACCACTAAACATTTTCGCAGTGACTAAAACAAAGCCCATTTGATTTTATAACTAAAGGATCCTCCAGGCTAAACATTCAGATATATTAATATTTAAGAGTAGATCATCTTTTATATCTCTCCATTCAGAATGGTTCATCCACGTAGCATGGTTTGACTTTGAGCACATCTGCAACTGGAAATCAATGGGAAGTGACAGCTGTTCTAGCAAGTCAGGATAGCAGTGGCACAAGGTTATTGTCCATGTCAAGTATTATTAAGGTAAGGTCTACGTCTGAGACATAGATGCTGCTATAATGGCTGCTTGAGAGAAGCAGTAAGCAGCCTTTGCACACGTTCTTTATCAGTGAACCTACAGGACAGTCAGAAGACTTCATCAACACCTTGCAAGCACCGAGAACTCGATAATATTACATCTGTGTCTGTATCTGACATAGTTTCATTTTTCTGTCCTAGGTGGTGTTGCTTCATCCTGATCGCCTGAAACCACATGCAGGGCCGGTTTTAGACAAAATGTGGCCCTGGGCAAAATCAAAAGTGGGGCCCCAAATCTTGTAATAATTTACTAACAAGACAGTTACATTCTGTCGATTTCCTGCGCTCCCTCACAGATTTACACCCTGTAAAGCTCCTCACACAGTTCTTCACCCTCATGGCCCCAGAATACGCCACATGCCCCCTCCCCTCACAGCAATGAGTTCCCCTTACTCACGGCATCTGAGAGTGTGAAAAACCGGAAGCGCGAGATTCCTCTTCAGGTGCGCTTTCCCCCAGAGGAGATCAGGGAAAGCACCCTGATCTAAAAATGAGTCGCAGCCTGTACTCGGCTTCCGGGCTCATTGTTAGTATAACCCAGTTCAGGCCACTAGATGGCAGCACTGAACTGTGATAAAGTGATTTCTATACAGAATAATGGAGCAAGTTACAACTGATGATTGTAAGTTGTGGTCTGCTTGGGGGACTTAACAAAAAGAAAAAAAAATGTAAAAAAAAGTTTTAAAAATATAAAAAAAACATAAAAATTTTAATCACCCCCATTCCCCAAAATAAAAAGAAACTAAAAATTGAATTATGGGCATCGCCGCATGCGAAAGCACCCATACTATTATCCTACAAAAAATTAGCCCCCACACATCTCCGTGGACATAACTATAAAACAAGTTATGACGGTCAGAATATCGCGATGAAAAGAAAAAAAAATATTTTTTTACGAAGTGAGTCCTGATGAGGCTTAGCTTGCTGCAGTGAGCGGGCCTATAGAGGTGCTGAGTGGGGGGAACTGTTAGGGTAGCCACCTTTCCCAACAAAAAATACTGGTTACACAAGTTAAAAAGGTTGGCGTGGGTTAATACGGGTGTTATTTGATCATATTTTACGTCTTGCTCAATAAAATCAAATGTTTCACTGTTGGGAACACCCTGTGTATTTAAATTCTATTTAGCCTCTTTTTTTCAAAATTTTCAGTAGGGTTTTGAACTCACAACCGTCTACATTAAGGGCCAGAACCTTAACTATTGGGCTATAGAGCTCAATGCTAAGTCAGTGCTGAAAAACCCCATAGAAGTTTCTCTTGTATTATACAAGAGAAACTTCTATGAGGTTTTTCAGCATTGATTAAGCATTGAGCTCTATAGCCCAGTGGTTAAGGTTTATACCTGTACTGTCGAAGGTTGTGATTTTGAATCCCCACAGAAACATTTTAAAACTTAAATACTTGAATACGGGTTACACAAGTTAAGAAAATTGGTGTGGGTGTTATTTGATCATATTTAAAATTTTGCTCCATTTTCTTGTCAATAAAATCAAATTTTTCACTGTTGGGAACACCCTGTGTATTTAAGTTTTTTATTTAGCCTCTATTTTTAAAAAGTTTCTGTAGGGATTTGAACTCACAACCTTCTACATTAAGGGCAAAAATATTAACCACTGGGCTATAGTGCTCAATGCTATATCAGTGCTGAAAAACATCATAGAAGTTTCTATTCTGTTAAAAACTGCATACAAGTTTTTCTTGTATTATACAAGAGAAACTTCTATGAGGTTTTTCAGCACTGCTATCAAGCTCTATAGCCCAGTGGTTAAGGTTCTTACCCTTAATGTAGAAGGTTGTGAGTTCAAATCCCCACACAGACATTTCAAAAATAAAGTCTAAATTAGATTTATATACATAAGGTGACCCTAAGCATAATGACAAGGCTTGGGAATACTTCTTTCATGTGCATAACACTGACTCTATATATGGAGTCAGAACAGGGACTCCTAAGATGGGAAATTCCCCATTCTGGAGTCCCAGCAAACCGCTGCAGTTTGCTCTCCGGTATGAGAACGGAACGGAATACATTTTGGAGCGTTCTGTTCAGTTGTTTTGTCCCCATTTACAATGAATGTGAACAAAACAGAAGTGTTTTTTTCTGGTATGGAGAACCTATGACGGATCTCAATACCGGAAAATATTATCGCTAGTGTGAAAGTGTAGTGTGAAAGTAGTTTCTGTTCTGTTTCTGTTCTGCATCAGGATGCCTTCCCTTCCGGCATAATTCCATTTTGTGACCGGATACAAAACCGCTGCAAGCTGCAGTTTTGTGTCCACTCATAAAAAAATGGGAAAAAATTGATCCGGCACTGAAAATAATGTAAGTCAATGGTGACAGATCAATTTTTTTCGTAGCCTAAAACAATGGGTCCGTCACCCATTGACTTTCAATGTTTTTATTAACTGGTCCGTTTTTTTCTGTTTTGATTTCACACAACCGTATGCATCCTGGAACGGATGCATCCTGATGTGCTAGATCAAAATCGATCTCCTCTGCCAGATCTCAATATCGGAATTAACAACGCAAGTGTGACAGTTACACAGAAAAGTTGAGCTGTTTTATAAATACAGCTCAGGATGTATTTATCCTGAGTTACAGCATGTATTAGAATCCATAATTCTCTTTCCCATGACGATCATCAGAACTGTGGGCCAGATTTATCATTACTCTGACAGCTCACTCCACTTTCACATATGGCTAAAGTCAGTTTTAGCCAAGTCAGATTTATGATCGGCCCTTTAAGACTGTAATAAATGTGGTTTGACGGTAGCATCACCGAAAGAGAAGACGTCATCGGCGCAGGCGCACTGAGGGAGTGCTGAGGAGACGAGCCTCCTCATCTCAGAGCGCCTGCGCCGAATGACGCGAGGCGCGCGATTTTTGAATTACTGACAGGGCCGGCCGGAGGAGGAGATCACGGCTGGCCCTGTCAATCAACACGGCGAGGGGGCGGATTGCTGCAGCAGCTACCAGCAAGTAGACGCCCTACTTGCTGGTAGAGCCCTCATTTACATATTATAAAAGTTCGTTTTATAAAGAATCGGCCGCATGAAAGTAAGTAAGAGCATTATATTCTGCTATATCGCACTATGAGCAATCTAACTATCCAAAAAAAAAAATATGAGTTTTGCAGGGTGACAGAAACCCTTTAAAGGGTTCCATTAAAGGGTTCCTCCAGGATTTAACAATTGATGACCTATGCCTGTGATCACAATATCAAATCGGCAGTGATTCTGACACCCCACACTCCCACAATCTGCTGTTTGGATGTAGCTCCGGCACTGGTCCTACACAGCTCCATCCCTCCGCTATACAATGACAGGGCTGCATAGTTCCAGCACCTATTTTCAGCACAGGAGCTATTCCGTAACAGCTGGTCAGCGGGGTAGCAGAGTGTCCAAAGCCCACCAATCTGACACTGATCACCTATCCTAAGGAAAGATCATCAATTGTTAAATCCCGAAGAGCCCCTTTGTCTCCAGGACCACCTTGGCTTTTTCTCTCTGAAGTTTCCGTAAATCCAGCCAATCAGCGGTCATTTATTCTGCACTGTGGTTGTCAGATTACCAGATGGATGCAAATGCGCATGAATCCAAGCCTAGGGGATCTGCAACAAATGTCTGTACGACAATGGTAGCTTTAAATACTTCCCCCCATAGGCAAACTTAGAAATCACATGCACTTACCAGTATATTTTTTTTCCAGTGAGTTGGAGTGACACAAAAAAATTAGCAAGTTTCTGCAATTGTCACATGAATTTATGTCTATTGCAAAAATTCATGCAAAACTTCACGCAACGTGGAATCAGTTGCACGTTGTGACTTTTTGCCAGCTTAGGCTACTTTCTCACTAGCGTTTTCCCTTTCCGCTATTGAGATCCGTCATAGGATCTCAACAGCGGGGGGAAAACGCTTCCGTTTTGTCCCCATTCATTGTCAATGGGGACAAAACGGAACTGAACAAAACGGAATGCACCAAAATGCATTCCGTTCTGTTTGGTTGCAAGCAGCGTTTTTCTGTCCGCGATGTGGCACGGAGCAAGACGGATCCCTCCTGACACACAATGTTAGGCTCCATTCACACGTCCGCAAAATGGGTCCGCATCCTTTCCGCAATTTTGCGGAATGGGTGCGGACCCATTCATTCTCTATGGGGACGGAATGGATGCGGACAGCACACAGTGTGCTGTCTGCAGCCGCAATTGCGGAGCGCGGCCCCGATTTTGGCTCCGCAGCTCCGCAAAAAGATAGAGCATGTCCTATTCTTGTACGCAGCTTGCGGACAAGAATAGGCATTTCTATGGGGGTGACGGGCTGGTGTGTTGCGGACCCGCAATTTGCGGGTCTGCAACACACCACGGACGTGTGACTGTAGCCTAAAGCCTATTGCACACGACCGTATGGCTTTTTCAGTGTTTTGCAGTCCGTTTTTCACGGATCCGTTGTTCCGTTTTTTGTTTCTGTTCCGTTTTTCCATTCCGTTTTTCTGTATGGCATATACAGTATACAGTAATTACATAGATAAAATTGGGCTGGGCATAACATTTTCAATAGATGGTTCAGCAAAAAACGGAACGGAAACGGAAGACATACAGATGCATTTCCGTATGTGTTCCGTTTTTTTTGCGGACCCATTGACTTGAATGGAGCCACGGAATGTGATTTGCGGGCAATAATAGGACATGTTCTATGTTAGAACGGAACGGAAAAACGGAAATACGGAAACGGAATGCATACGGAGTACATTCCGTTTTTTTTGCGGAACCATTGAAATGAATGGTTCCGTATACTGAACGCAAAAAACAGCCAGTAAACGGGGTGAAAAAACGGTCGTGTGCAGGAGGCCTTAGTCAATAGGGACGGATCTGTTTTCTCTGACACATTAGAAAACTGATCCGTCCCCCACTGACTTTCAATGGTGTTCATGAGGGATCCGTCTTGGCTATATAAGACATAATACAACCGGAGTCTGTTCATGACGGATGCATGCGGTTGTATTATTGTAACGGAAGCGCTTTCGCAGATCCATGACGGATCCGCAAAAAATGCTGGTGTGAAAGTAGCCTTAAATGCATTTTATACAACGGTTTCTCTATATTTGAAATTAACAAACGGCAAAGGCACATCAATCTTTTCCTATAGCACTGAATAATTTGCATACTAAATGTTACATGTACCTTTTACGGCATTATGGAACTGCAGTGAAATAACAGGCCCGCAAAGGCATTTAAATCTAGCAGAGCTACAGTAGCAGAGCCATAATCACAGCTGTGAGGCATGTTAATGCTCTTCCTGGGAGATCAGTGCTGTCTGGGCCTATATGGAGGCTGACAGTGATAATTAGCAGGGCATATTAATCAGAGCGCTGCAATTAAGACTGTATTACACAGGGACCACAGGTCAAAGCCGTCTGCGATTTATCCAATTGTTTCCCATCCAGCCTGAACTAGGGACACTCCTTTACAATTTATTTGATGTCTCCCAGAAGTGGATGGAATAAGCCAGTACATCTCATCTAAACTCAGAAATGTGCAGAATTTAACATGACATTTTAATAGCCCATCTCTTTTAAAGGGGAAAATGAACTCCCATTCTAAAATAATCGCACTGGGTTCTAACTCGTTAAGTTAAAAAATGGAGTAATATTGTTAGAATAATTATGAAATTTTAATAAAACGTATCAAGTACGGCTTACAGCATAACTTAGGTAGAGCTATTGATGACGGAGCCTTATTTAAAGTGGTTGTCTGAGATTTTGATATTGATGGCGTATTCTCAGGTCACCAATATCACATCAGCAGAGGTCTGACTCCTGTCACTCCTGCTGATCAGCTGGTTGAAGGGGCAATGGCGCTTCGGTGGCCGCTGCAGCCTCTTTCTAGGCCAGTGATGTCACGTTCATGGGTCACATGGCCTAGACAAGTGAATGAGGCTCAGCTGCAATACGAAGCACAGCCACTATCCAATGGACGGCGCTGTCCTTGGTAAGCTGAGAGGAAGCCACAGGCGCTCACGGGAGTGCCGCGGTCTCCTCAAACAGCTGATTGGCAGGGGTGTCGCACCCCGCTGATTTGATATTGAACTTGAAAGCAATGTACCATCTTCCTTTTTTTTTTTGCTAAGTTAATTTATTTATGTTTGTAATATGTTTCTATATTTTCTGATTGTACATTTTTTCTATTTTCTTTGCATGGTGATGAAGGCAGACATTTTGCCTGGGCCGCTACAACAATGACCGCAGAAAGCAGGTACCCGGACATAAGAAAACGAATACAGAAAATGACTCATTGACTTAGAATGGAGAATGTAGTGAGCATGCTCTGTGATATGTGCAGTAGTCACCTAGCTGAGAAGGGGAGAAAAGAGGAGGAGATCAATCACTTATTGTCATGGGCTGATCCCAGCTTCATCAGAAACTTTTACTGGTAACTCATTTTTGGTTTAGGTAGGTGAGCTGTTCCATAATGGAGCGTGCCCAGTGTCGGACTGGGATGCTTAGGGCCCACCAGTAATATTCATTCTGGGGGTCCACTGTACAGCGACATGCAAATATTACCTGCCCACATAGAGGCAGACAGCAACAAGATGCTATAAGATGATTATGGGGGTTTCTGCAACAACTTCAAAAGAAGATCGGCCCCAAGGATAGGATACTGGCTGGCCTGCCTCTATTCCTAGAGGCAGTCTTAACCTTCGGATGCGTCTATAATAATAAACTGCATATTCTACCCAGTTTTTTATATTGATGATATACACTGCTCAAAAAAATAAAGGGAACACTTAAACAACACAATGTAACTCCAAGTCAATCACACTAACTCCAAGTCAATCACAATAAAACTGTCCACTGAGTGACAATCAATTTCACATGCTGCTGTGCAAATGGGATAGACAACAGGTGGAAATTATAGGCAATTAGCAAGACACCCCCAATAAAGGAGTGGTTCTGCAGGTGGTGACCACAGACCACTTCTCCTATGCTTTCTGGCTGATGTTTTGGTCACTTTTGAATGCTGGCGGTGCTTTCACTCTAGTGGTAGCATGAGACGGAGTCTACAACCCACACAAGTGGCTCAGGTAGTGCAGCTTATCCAGGATGGCACATCAATGCGAGCTGTGGCAAGAAGGTTTGCTGTGTCTGTCAGCATAGTGTCCAGAGCATGGAGGCGCTACCAGCAGACAGGCCAGTACATCAGGAGACGTGGAGGAGGCCGTAGGAGGGCAACAACCCAGCAGCAGGACCGCTACCTCCACCTTTGTGCAAGGAGGAACAGGAGGAGGACTGCCAGAGCCATGCAAAATGACCTCCAGCAGGCCACAAATGTGCATGTGTCTGCTCAAACGGTCAGAAACAGACTCCATGAGGGTGATATGAGGGCCCGACATCCACAGGTGGGGGTTGTGCTTACAGCCCAACACCGTGCAGGACGTTTGGCATTTGCCAGAGAACACCAAGATTGGCAAATTCGCCACTGGCGCCCTGTGCTCTTCACAGATGAAAGCAGGTTCACACTGAGCACATGTGACAGACGTGACAGAGTCTGGAGACACCGTGGAGAACGTTCTGCTGCCTGCAACATCCTCCAGCATGACCGGTTTGGCATTGGGTCAGTAATGGTGTGGGGTGGCATTTCTTTGGAGGGCCGCACAGCCCTCCATGTGCTCGCCAGAGGTAGCCTGACTGCCATTAGGTACCGAGATGAGATCCTCAGACCCCTTGTGAGACCATATTCTGGTGCGGTTGGCCCTGGATTCCTCCTAATGCAAGACAATGCTAGACCTCATGTGGCTGGAGTGTTTCAGCAGTTCCTGCAAGACGAAGGCATTGATGCTATGGACTGGCCCGCCCGTTCCCCAGACCTGAATCCAATTGAGCACATCTGAGACATCATGTCTCGCTCTATCCACCAACGTCACGTTGCACCACAGACTGTCCAGGAGTTGACAGATGCTTTAGTCCAGGTCTGGGAGGAGATCCCTCAGGAGACCGTCCGCCACCTCATCAGGAGCATGCACAGGAGTTGTAGGGAGGTCATACAGGCACGTGGAGGCCACACACACTACTGAGCCTCATTTTGACTTGTTTTAAGGACATTGCATCAAAGTTAGATCAGCCTGTAGTGTGTTTTTCCACTTTAATTTTGAGTGTGACTCCAAATCCAGACCTCCATGGGTTGAAAAATTTTATTTCCATTTTTTTATTTTTGTGTGATTTTGTTGTCAGCACATTCAACTATGTAAAGAACAAAGTATTTCAGAAGAATATTTAATTAACTCAGATCTAGAATGTGTTATTTTTGTGTTCCCTTTATTTTTTTGAGTAGTGTATGTTATTTGAGATTCTGTGCTGGTCGGACTGGGGGCCTACCTTTCTCAGGGGCCCACCGGGGGATTCCCCTGTTCCCCTGTGGCCAAGTCCGAGCCTGAGCGTGCCTATTTCAGCAATGTATGGCATGTCAGCAGGATATGCTATACATTCTCCCAACCAAACACAGAAGTGAGTTCCTAACTGTACTTGACAATACAGAAAACCTATCAGACCTCACACTGGGCCCCATTTGCTAATGGGACTACACCTAGAAGCTGTTTTAAACTGCATCAAAATTTGGTGCATCTAGTTTCAGTAAGATCCACTGCACCTATCTCATGAATGAGGCATGGCTTAGCAAGAAAAGGAGTGTGTCTTAGCGGGAATAGTTGTGGTCTAAGATACGACATATAGGGGGCCATTTATCAAACTGGTGTAAAGTAGAACTGGCTTAGTTGACCATAGGAACCAATCAGATTCCACCTTTTATTTTCCAAAGGAGCTGTCCGCACCTGAGGGGTTAATTGTGCGTATCATAGCCCCCTGTAAGAGATCGGGTGCTGCCCGGCAGCAGGGGGCAGTCATGTACACAGTTCTTAGTATATTCTAACTTGAAGCGTCCCCATCACTATGGGAACGCCTCTGTGTTAGAATATACTGTCGGATCTGAGTTTTCACGATATAACTCAAATCTGATGGTATATTTTAACATAGAGGCATTCCCATGGTGATGGGGACGCTTCAAGTTAAAATATACCATCAGATTGGAGAAAACTCCGATCCGATGGTATAATAGGGACTCCTGACTTTACATTGAAAGTCAATGGGGGACGGATCCGTTTGCAATTGCACCATATTGTGTCAACGTCAAACGGATCCGTCCCCATTGACGTGCATTGTAAGTCAGGACGGATCCGCTTGGCTCCGCACAGCCAGGCGGACACCAAAACGACTTTTTCCTTCATGTCCGTGGATCCTCCAAAAATCAAGGAAGACCCACGGAAGAAAAAACGGACACGGATCACGGAACTACGGAACCCATTTTTGCGGACCGCAAAAAAAAAACGTCGTGTGCATGAGGCCTCATACTGACAGCTTTATGTCACTATGATTCTGTGGAAAAAAGGCCATGCAGAGACACATAGCATTATAAATCATGATAATGCCGTGCACTCCTGCAATCCAGAGCGGAGGATCACACTCACACACGGAGCGTGATTCCCGCAATGGACTCGGTCGTGTGAAACAGCCCTTAATCTTAATGGGGCTTGCCACCAAACCCCAATCAGATGAATGGAACTGATTTTGAGTTGCAAAAATGTCTACAAAAAAAATCCCCATGTGAGTTCACTGTAAGGCCTCTTTCACACTACCGTTTTTTTCTCCGTTTTGCGGGCCGTTTTTTGCGTTCCGTATACGGTCCGTATACGGAACCATTCATTTCAATGGGTCCGCAAAAAAAAATGGAATGTACTCCGTATGCATTCCGTTTCCGTATTTCAGTTTTTCCGTTCCGTTGAAAGATAGAACATGTCCTATTATTGCCCGCAAATCACGTTCCGTGGCTCCTTTCAAGTCAATGGGTCCGCAAAAAAAACTGAACACATACGGAAATTCCGTTTTTGCGGAACCATCTATTGAAAATGTTATGCCCAGTCTAATTTTTTCTATGTAATTACTGTATACTGTATATGCCATGTAGATTGTATTTTTTCCCCTTATAACATGGAAACCTGCGCAGAAAATCCACACGCAATCCTGATCATGTGCATTTAGCCTAAGGCCTCATGCACACAGCCGTTGTTCTGGTCCGCATCCGAGCCACAGTTTTGGAGGCTCGGATGCAGACCCATTCACTTCAATGGGGCGGCAAAAGATGCGGACAGCACTCTGTGTGCTGTCCGCATCCGTTGCGCCATTCCGTGGTCCGCCAAAAAAATATAACCTGTCCTATTCTTGTCCGTGCTTTGCGGACAAGAATAGGCAGTTATATTAAAGGCTGTCCGTGCCGTTCTGCAAATTGCGGAACGCACACGGACGCCCTCCGTGCTTTGCGGATCCCCAGTTTGCGGACCACAAAACAGACAACGGTCGTGTGCATGTAGCCTGAGAGTTGTCTTTGTAGCACTTTTTCTCCATGATTACCTTAAAGGGCATCTGTCAGCAGATTTGTACCTATGAAACTGGTTGACCTGTTACGTGTGCACTTGGCAGCTGAAGGCATCTGTGTTGGTCCCTTGTTCATATGTGCCCGCATTGCTGAAAAAAAGAATGTTTTATAATATGCAAATGAGCCTCTAGGAGCAATGGGGGCGTTGCCGTTACACCTAGAGGCTCTGTTCTCTCTGCAACAGCCATGCCCTCTCCACTTTGATTGACAGGAGCAGGCAGTTTAAATGAGATCATGTCTGTCCCTGTCAATCACAGTGGAGAGGGTGGGGCAGTTGTAGAGAGAGCAGAGCTTCTAGGAGTATTGGCAATGCCCCCGTTGCTCCTAGAGGCTCATTTGCATATATTAAAACATAATTTTTCTTAGTAATGCGGGAACATATGAACATGGGACCAACACAGATGTCTTCAGCTGCCAGACATGTAACAGGTCAGCCAGTGTCATAGGTACAAAGCTGCTGACAGATGCCCTTTAGGCCTCTTTCACACAAGGGTGTCCGGATAAGGTCCGGATGCGTTGCGGCAAACCCGCGCGAGTAGGTACCCAATTGCAGTCAGTTTTGACTGCCATTGCATTCCGTTGTTCAGTTTTTATCGCACGGGTGCAATATGTTTTGCACGCATGTGATAAAAAACTGAATGTGGTACCCAGACCCGAACTTCTTCACAGAAGTTCAGGTTTGGGTTCAAGGTTGTGTAGATTGTATTTTTTCCCCTTATAACATGGTTATAAGGGAAAATAATAGCATTCTTAATACAGAATGCTTAGTACAATAGGGCTGGAGGGGTTAAAAAAAAAATAAAAAAAATGTAACTCACCTTAATCCACTTGGGCATCTCTTCTGTCTTCTTCTTTGAGGAATAGGACCTTTGATGATGTCACTGCGCTCATCACATGGTCCATCACATGATCTTTTACCATGGTGATGGATCATGTGACGGACCATGTGATGAGCGTAGTGACGTCATCAAAGGTCCTATTACTCAAAGAAGAAGACAGAATAGATGCCGGCTGCGCGAACAAGTGGATAAAGGTGAGTTAAATTTTTTTATTTTTTTTTAACCCCTCCAGCCCTATTGTACTAAGCATTCTGTATTCAGAATGCTATTATTTTCCATTACAACCATGTTATAAGGGAAAATAATAAAGATCGGGTCCCCATCCCGATCGTCTCCTAGCAACCATGCGTGAAAATCGCACCGCGTCCGCACTTGCTTGCGATTTTCACGCAGCCCCATTCACTTCTATGGGGCCTGCGTTGCGTGAAAAACGCACAATATAGAACATGCTGCAATTTTCACGTAACGCAAAAGTGATGCGTGAAAATCACCGCTCATGTGCACAGCCCCATAGAAATGAATGGGTCCGGATTCAGTGCGGGTGCAATGCGTTCACCTCACGCATTGCACCCGCGCGGAAATCTCGCCCATGTGAAAGGGGCCTTAATGGGGACAAAACATGCCCATTTTGTAAACTGCAATGCGGTTTTGCTGTGGCAAAAAAAAGCAGCAAAAAGCAAGACAGAACCGGTGACTCATAAAAAGGTGCCCTAATAGTTTGAAATATAGCTACAGATACAGATAAAAGTTGTCTTTGCAAACTCTGCAGGAAATTAGACTAATAAAAGCTGATGATATTTTTCACAGTGTAATATTGGAAACCCTGAATGTAATGCAAAGTAAGAAGAATTTACCGGGCAGAAGACATCACACAATAATGAAGCACAAGCAGTAAAACACATTTACATTATGTAAGGAGGAGAAGCCGTCACCCGAACATGAAATACAATTCTAGAAATAAATGTGCGTCTTTACATTTCTGAATTATGGCGTGTATGACTCATTGCTTGTGTTACTTGGGAAAATACGTTTGTTAACAATATTAGACTAATCGACGCGGCAGCATGCGGGAAATCTATTCTGGTTAGATGCTGATGTCAGTACTGAATGCTGCATTTTCCATACAAACTTTCTCGAAAATGGAGGTGAAACACTATTCTTGTTATGGTTGTTAGGCCTCATGCACACGACCGTTGTTTGTCTCCGCATCCGTTCCGCCGATTTTAGTGTTTCAGATGCTGACCCATTAATTTCTATGGAGCCGTTGAAAATGCGGATAGTGCACCGTTTGCCATCCGCATCCGTGATCCGTGGTTCCAGTCCGTCAAAAAAATATAACCTGTCCTATTCTTGTCCGCGGAAAACAGTTCGCGGACCCATTCAAGTCAATGGGACCGCTAAAAAACGCGGAGGCACACAAGATTGTCATCCGTGTCTGCGCGTCCGCGTCCGTTTTATTCCTATCATTTGCATGGCAAACCTGTCTTAGACTTTTTTTTACATTCCTTTATGTCTGGTGGTCCTCCAAAAATAAAGACACACGGAAACGGATCACGGAACAACGTCACCCCATTTTGCGGAACGGAACACAACAACAGTCGTGTGCATGAGGCCTTAAAAGGGTTTTCCAAGACTTTAATTACTGATGACCTATCCTCTGGATAGGTCATCAGTATCTGATTGTGGGGGTCCGACACCCGGGATCCCCACCGATCAAGTTTGAGAAGGCATCGGCACTCCTGTGAGCACTGCGGCCTTTTCCGTGCTCACCAAGCACAGTGCCATACATTGTATAGCCGCTGTGCTTGGTATCGCAGCTCAGACCCATCAACTTCTGAGCTGTGCCTAGGCCACGCGACCGATGAACATGATGTCACATGGCCTAGGACAGGCTATTGCGAGCACCGCTGCCTTCTTGAACGGCTGATCGGCGGGAGTCCTGGGTGTCAGACCCCCACAGATCACGTACTGCCCGGGCCCCTCACAAAGGTTGCACTTACCTCGCTCCCAGGCACCCGCGTTGCTTGTCATACCGACACGGCAGCCGCTGCAGCTCCACGTTGAACGGATGAAAACATCTGGCGTCGGGGGGAAGGTTGTAGCCAATAGCAGGCCGCGATCAGATCGAGCCTGCCTGCTATTGGCTGACACCACCCTGGATGTTTTCATCCGCACGACTGGGAGATGCAGCGGTGGCCGTGCTGGTATAAGAATCGACGCGAGTGCTGGAGAGTGAGGTGAGTACAACCTCTGTGAGGGGCCCGGCATATGGGGGGGGCATTATGGACCTTGGATAACCCCTTTAAAGTCTCAGAAAACCCCTTTAACCCAAGAAAAACTTATCAAAGTTGATATACAGTTATGCTAGAGTTTTTTCTTAACTGCTACATAAAATTTGCCTAAAATGTAATCACATGTTTAGCTAATACAAGAAAATAAAAGGAAGGTCCACATGGGTGATACCAGTTGGAGGTGTGACCCTGCACAGTCACTGATTGGATAATGTTAAAGTGTGCAAGGACACACCCCCAACTGGTAACTTCCAGCTGGACCTTCACGGCAAACTGCTAGGGATTTATTGATAACTCCTAGCAGGAATAATAAAGGAATGGCACAACATGAAGTCACTGGAATAGATGCTCCAGAATCATTCTTACATTGGGAATGCAACTAGTTGCGAAAACAGACATGGTACAGTACAAATGTCACATACAGTCCAAACATATATCAAAAGGACACTCTTTGGCATATGTTTGGTCTACACAGAGGTTGATGTTGGCAGAGACATAGCGTGCCTTCAGCCTTCACACTGTATACCTATCTCAGCATCATGGGATATGTGACTAACCCAAGGCTGGATGATGAATGCCTCCATCTCCGTTCAATAGACTGCTTTGTATTGTATTATACAGTAAGGTAATATCATACAGCACATTTCTCAGTGGTGGATAGACAGCAAAATGGAAACTGTTGTCTAGCGAAATGACAATTGTTTTATTTCTTTTTTTACACTGGAAACCCTAAGAAGTAAGTTAACCTACTCCAGTCATTGCAGGCTTAGCTAAATAGACTAAATTACCTAGCTTTGTTGTTGCGGAATTAATGGAGCCGCAATCTTCAGGGATGGCAGAGCAGATTGAGTGTTAATTATTCACAAGGGTTGGAGAGAAACGTGAAGACTCATTTCCATTCTAAAGACCTTTCTGAAAGAACCAACATTCACGCTCTCCATATAGACAGCTGAGATGATGATTACGCCTTGTGCAGTATCGGGTCTGGTTCGTGGGTGGCTGCATGTTCACACATCGCTCCCTGTGATAAGAGCACTCGCTCCAAGATGGCTTATAGTCACTGGGACAAGGACACCTACGAGTAGTTCTGGATACTGCCTGGACGACCTTCTGAAAGTTGCTCTCGTCCAGTCTTATGAATGAAACAGTTATTAAACCAGTTCACAGTTTTAAGCCGTTTTACAACTTTGGATTATTTCTTACTTTTAGGCTCCTGAACACGACCGTATGTGTTTTCCGGTCTGAAAATAGCGGATCTGCAAAATATGGATGTGGTCTATGTGCATCCCACAATTTTCATGGGACCCCCTGCAAAAAATAAAGCCTATTCTTGTCTGCAAAATTGACAAGAATAGAACAGGCATGCATGGATGCGGAGAGAAAACGGATGACTTCCGTGTTCTGTCCGTTTTTTTTTTTGTGGACCTATAGAAATGAATGGGTCTGTGTGCGATCTGCATATTATGCAGATCGGACACAGATGAAAAATACGGTTGTGTGCATGGGGCCTCATTCTGACATGAAAAATGGCTACCTAGATTAGGGGGTCATGCACACAGATGTACTACACGCATCCATAAAGCAGTGCAGACTGCTGTGGCTCCATAGATATTTCTGTGTGGCCTCTTTCACACTACCGTATGGCTATTTCAGTGTTTTGCGGTCCGTTGTTCCATTTTTTTGTTTCCGTTGTGTTTCCGTTTCCGTTCCGTTTTCCCGTATGGCATATACAGTAATTACATAGAAAAAAAATGGGCTGGGCATAACATTTTCAATAGATGGTTTCGCAAAAACGGAACGGATACGGAAGACATACGGATGCATTTCTTTGGCAGACCCATTGACTTGAATGGAGCCTTGGAACGTGATTTGCAGGCAATAATAGGACATGTTCTATCTTTCAACGGAACAGGGAAACGGAATGCATACGGAGTACAATCCGTTTTTTTGTGGAACCATTGACGGAACGCAAAAAACGGCCCGCAAAACGAAAAAAATAAAACGGTAGTGTGAAAGAGGCCTGTGGCTGAGATTTTGGCTCTAGGGGTAAATGCAATGCCGTATTGAAGGAACACAGAGGTGACATTTATTAAGACCAGTGGTTTAAATACCGATCTTAAAGGGCTTCTGTCACCCCACTAAACTAATTTACTATCCTTATAATTACCTGTCTACCAGCCCTACTTGCTGGTAGACAGGTAATTAGCATATTATAAAAGTACGTTTTTTTACATATCTACTGAACGAAAATGATTAATAACATAATGTATGGCAATATGGCAGGATAGGGATTATAAGCACACACAAAAAAAAAGAGTTTAGTGGGGTGACAGAAGCCCTTTAAAGGGATTGTACAGCTGGCACTTATTGATGACCTATTCTCAGGACAGGTTATCAATACCTGATCATTAGGGGTGATTCCCGGCACCTCCGCCATTCATACCATCACTGCCTCCTCTTCACAATTACATCCACTAATCATCCACTTGAATGGGACAACAATATATTATTGAACATCCCCTGTAGCCTTCCCCTTTTTTCACCAATTTTACCTCTAGAAGGCACAATTACATCAAGGGTGCAAATAGGTTTGTGGCTACTCTGTAAATCTGGCCCTCATCCAAACATAAATGGGGTGAACACATAAAAACAGATAAATGAGGCGTGAAACCTTAACGCAATATGGTGGAACTGGTTGGGAATGTCTTAGGAAATGTTGCAACCACCACAAAACAGGAATCCTTTACTTATCGCTGCACAACTCTTTAACGGGTTACAATTCAACACTCCAGTAAAACAGACGGCAACAGTAAAATAACTAGCACAGGTTTAGGACCAGTCTCCAAGGACTGTTCATCTCTGCCAAAAAGAGTTGATCAAAATATCCTGCATGCAGTACTTTTCTTCTGGTAAGGCCTCATGCACACGACCGTTCCGTTTTTTGCGGGCCGCAAATTGCGGATCCGCAAAACACGAATGCCGCCTGTGTGCCTTCCGCAATTTGCAGAACGGAACAGACAGCCCATTATAGAATTGCCTATTCTTGTCCACAAAACGGACAAGAATAGGACATGATCTATAATTTTTGCGGGGCCACGGAACGGAGCAACGGATGCAGACAGCACACCGAGTGCTGTCCGCATCTTTTGCGGCCCCTTTGAAGTGAATAGGTCCGCACCCAAGCCGCAAAAAATGCGGCTCGGATGCGGAACCAAACCACGGTCGTGTGCAAGAGGCCTAAAAATGCAGACCGAACGGACACCATTATAGTCAATGGGGTCTGTTCGGCTCCATTCAGTTCCGTTATGCGGCGAATCCGGCACATCCTTTATTTCACACCATGCCTATTGATGGTGTGAACACGCCATTAAGTATGCACTGGGGTGCAGAAGTATTTGTCTCCTTGACAAGTACCTGGCGTTCTTCACTGAAAACAATCTCTTAACTTTATCATAACAACATATGGGGTCATTTATCAAACTGGTGTAAAGTAGAACTGGTTCAGTTGCCCATAGCAACCAATCAGAATCCACCTTCCATTTTCCACAGGAGCTGTCAAAAATGAAAGGTGGAATCTGATTGGTTGCAGTTCTACTTTAGACCAGTTTGATAAGTGACCCCAATAGTCTCTGATGTTACTAGGTTGGGAAACCAGGTGCCTCCTGCTTTTTGCTGAACTCCTCTGCAGACACATGTCACTGGTCACTTCCTGCAGTCTCTTGACTTTCTGATTCAATTTAGCGACCCAACTGATCTGGGATGATACAACCCACATATAGACTCTTACTGCCCTGTAGTAGACTACCCACAGGTTGGAGGGCTGCAGCTGTCCTCTCACAGGTCCTGCATTATTTCCACTATCTGGCCATTTGGCTACTTCTACTGATTCTCTTCAGTTGTCTGCAATGCATCTCTTCTCTCTGTTTGACGCACACATGGTACATAGGACTCTACCCCGGGAATCGGTGTCTGTCATGTAGCATCCTCTAAAAAATAACTGGTGTTAAGAGACACATTCTGTCTGTCAAAGGTATAATTTTCTTAACAATAGATAAACTTATAGGATTTTTCATCAGAATAGGTCACCAATGTGAGATCAGTGGGGGTTCAACTCTCAGCAGCCCCGCCGATCAGCTGTATGAAGAGGCCGCGGCACTCTGTAAGCACTTAGGCCTCTTCCTAGGCCATATGACGTCATGTTCATCGGTCACAAGGCCTAGATGCAACTCGGTCCCATTCAAGTGAATGGGGCTGAGCTGTGATTCCAACCACAGATGCTATCAAATGGACGCACTGTGCATGGTAAGCTGTGAGGAGGCCGTGGCACTCACCAGAGCTCCAGTGAGAACCTTGGCTTCATCAAACAGCTGATCGGTGGGCTTGTCGGGAGTCGGACCCCTGACAAAATCATATTGATGATCTATCCTGAGGATAGGCCATCAATAATAAATTCCCGGAGAACCCCTTTAAGAAATTTGATAAACTTCTTAAATTTTAAATCAATATGCATCCTTTTTCAATGAAACAACTGTTTTTACATATTGATGCAAAATACTCAGCGAGGAATGTTCCTGATCTGTACGAGGCCTTGTTCATGTAAGCTCCACTTCCTCCAGCTTTTTATATAAAAGTTGGATGAAAATTGATGACAAAACTGATCCTATTGTTTTCAATTAGAAAAGTTTTGCAGTGTTTTCCAAAAAGGCGTCCTGCATCAGTGTGGGACGTCTTTAAAAGGCATCAGCCCTGCCCTGGAAAGGAGAGACCCCACAAATGCAGCTACTGTACATATAATCTACGACAGGCTTTTTGCAGGCAGGAGAACCGATTCCTTTGCTTCAACCCTAATGAGCTTAGTCTGTAGCTGTGTACATGATATTTTCTGTACAGGAATATGTGTGCAATGTGGGAGGAAGAAGAAAGTTTTCTGTCCCTGCGGTTTTACATACTATTCCTTAGCATCTGACCATCACCTAGCCTACATGCTGCTGTGCTACGTCATTCGCAATGTTTGTGCCTAGATGAGTTTGATTTAAATTTTTCATTTTTGCTTTTGTACCCAATGTGTTTTGGTTACCAAAATTTTTTCTTCTTCCTGCCATAACGATTGGAGGATCACACTTTTCCCAGCTGGACCTCATGGACTGAGGGATTTTCTGCTGTTATAATGCCCATAGATTAGACTTTATATGGCACACTGCTAAAGCTTCAAAGTCGCTAAAGCTGGTAAATGCCTAAAATGGTAGTCAAGAACATAAAATCATGTGAAATGAGCATTTAAGGCTGAAGGTACAGTAGCTTAGTCGTTAAGTTATGCCATAACTGATTTGAAATGTAATGGGAATCCACACGTCAAATCTATTTGCGAACACTAATAGAAATGATTTTTTCATAATAAAGTACAAATCTTCATATTAAGGGTGAAATTGGCTTTTCATGTTCAGATAAATTAAAGTGGACATGTTGTCTTTAACTTGTCCGATTCAGTAAATGCGTTCATCATCACCCATGAAGTAACAAGTGTGGAGCACCTTTTCTTACAATTCTGTGTTGTGTCATTCCTGTTATTCCTCCTAGAAATTTATGAATACCTTGACAACTGGATGTTAGGGGTATGTCCTATCATAGGGGTGCACAACCTGTGACCCAGGGGGCCACATGCGGCCCTCGATACCATTCTGTGCGACCCCCAACCATCTGGTAACAGACATGTATGTCTATGTCTTGTAGTTGCTCACATGTATCTTTCATGTATTCTCCCATTAGATGGGAGTACAAGAAGTGCAAGTAAACATTTATGATATATACTGTATGTTCAATATGCCATAAATATAGTATTTCAGTTGGTAATACCCCTTTAAGTTTTATTTTAGGCCCTTGTAATTGGTTCAGGCTGACAATGTGACCCTCAACCAGAAAAAGTTGTGCACCCCTGTCCTATAACATGAGGTTTGGTGTATATCTCACCCAGAATGTTAATGGATGGGGTAAAATGAATCCAGAAAAGATGTGCTGTTTCAGCAAATTGTAGTTTGCTAAGGCACTTTTCTTTAAAGTGTGTTATAGGTTGTATTTTTATAAATAGATAGGTGTTGGTAGTGAGATTTGCCATTACCTCCCCACTCCAGTACACAACTTCCCTGTAGCCTGAGGCAAAGCCAGGTGTAGCTGCTGTGTTTGTTACTGTGGGAATAAATACAGGGCTGAAATGCTCATTCAGTGTCAATGCCTGGGAGCTGGTTGACCTGGTGGCTGTGTAAAGCCTGATCTCCCAGAGTTTGGTAAAACTACCTAGGTGAATTGATGACCATGTTTAGTTAATGCCCAGATCGGCAAGTTATTTCCTTTTTGTGGTTTATGTGCAATGCATGTGGAGTGCTCAAAGTTGACAGCTGAATTTCGATGCCACTGATGCCGTTTTGGACCAAGATAAAGTATTATTTGTTCTTTTAACCTGTTGAAGCCTTTGTGGTATCACTGTTGTCCCCGCCTACAAGTACAGACCCACAATAGTCCCTACACAGTCTCACACTGTTCAGTCAGTGCTGACAGTATCAGAGAATAGGAATGGTACCACCCAGTTGTCAATTTATTACATGAGCAATTTATTCCAGGAGGAATAACACAATTGGCACAACAGTGAGTTCTAATAAAAGATGCACCACGATTGTTATTTCACAGGGAAAACGAGCATTTACTAAAAACAGACATGTTAGGTGAGATGACAGGACCTTATTAAGGAGATAGGCCATTCTAGTAGTAAATTCACATGACCAGCATCACATTATTAATGGGCAGCTATTTCTGCATCATGTGTTATTCCTCAAGATAAATTTGGGTAACACAGAAAGGTTGTCAGATCTCTAGCACATGGTAGGACTGCCCAGTCAAGAAGTCTGAATGTTGTGCCTTCAAGCACATCATGGTCCCAAATATCGGATGCTATAAAAGGCAATTAGGTGTAAGTCCTTTTCTGTTATACTAGTGCCAATGCAGACAGAAAAGCTGATTGTATGAAATGGCTAGTTACATTACTGTTTTCTATAGTCTATCTTACAATTCAGCAAAATCATATTGTATATGTGTAATGTCCCGGAGTGCCATTACCACTTCTTTTGGCACCTTGCTAGCGTCTACTATGTGCTAATGTATAGCATCTAATGTATTTTGTTTCATCGCCTAATGTGCATATTTATTCCTGAAACTGGTTATGTTCATGTAATTGCCTGGTCTACCAGCAGATGGCAGTAACATTGGCAGTATTAGCTTCCCTGGAGAGGAACCTCCTTGTTCTCTTCTAGCCCTCTCTAGAGAGGGAGGAGTTTGGTTACTTAGAAGTGAGTGTCTAGTCAATCCTCCTTATGGAGAGGTTGTGTGTCGGCTAGCAGAGCACTGCCTGCTCTGCTAGGCCTGCAGGCCCTGCCTGCGATATCTACATGGTTGCTTGTCCCCTCCTCGGCTTGCATTGCCTTCATCCAAGCTGAAGCTAGAGCTTGAGGTGCTCCAACGCCAGGACAAGAAGTTCCTAGGATTATAAGTAAGAGACTGACTTCAGCTAACTTAAGTTCCAGCAGAAGAGGAAGAGTTTCCTATTTATCCAGCCAAGCATAGCAGAGTTGAGAGAGCTACCGCATAGCAGAGCTGAGATTGTTGCAGATAAGTATTTGCCTGCTAAAGTTAAGCCAATACCTGCTGATGACCAAGATATTGTTTGGAAGCTGTTTGAATTACCAATTTATGCCAAGTAAAATCAACTGTTCAACGTTACTACAAGTCTGGACTACATTTATTCTATTTCTTCATCATCCAAGTTCAACTACCTCCTTTTGCACTGCTTCAGACCACATCACGTCTGGGATCCACGGATATCCAGGTAGGAACACCGTGACACGTGTATATAACATCTACAGAGATTGTAGGCCACCCTGCACCACTCTGGCAATCCTACCTCTGGCCTGGGTACCAATATTACCATCTACAAAGGGACCCCTGTCCTTCCGCTGCTTAACCGCAGCTGGCGTCACGTTTACTTGCTCTATAAGAGGGACATATTTTGTAGAAACCTCCTAAGGTGCAAGGGATACCCCAGGCGTGGCTTAATGGGCCCGTTGCATATGTCATATGGACAGCTTTAAATACTACATGCCAAATGCTGGTGCTAGCTGCAATAGTATAAAGAAGACACTAAAATGCTCTTGGGTGTACAGTTGTGAAGAAAGACCAGGTCTGAAACATATAGAAAATAGAAGGATGGAAGTGGCGGAAAAATAGACATTAGTAGAACTTTTCTGATATTTTTGCAGCTCTAAATTTTTTTTACATTGTTAAAGAGACGTTGAGTCTTTTTTCATGACAAATACGATATTTATCTTTTAACGTTTTCTTACCAAGAAGAAGTTATTTTTTTTAGCAATATTAGGTGAAAGCCTCAAACAATTTTATTGTTTTCTGCCATTGTGAGATGGCTATTTTCATATATGACATACATCAAAATTGTGCCTGAAATTTCTGGTGACAGATTAGGCTACTTTCACACTGGCGTTTCTGGGCCCGCCTGTGAGATCCGTTTCAAGGCTCTCACAAGCGGTCCAAAACGGATCAGTTCAGCCCCAATGCATTCTGAATGGATAAGGATCCGTTCAGAATGCATTAATTTGGCTGCGTTTGGTCTCCGTTCCGCTTTTGAGGCGAACACTAAAACGCAGCTTGCAGTGTTTTGGTGTCCGTCTGACGATGCGGAGCCAAACAGATCCGTCCTGACACACAATGTAAGTCAATGGGGACGGATCCGTTTTTACTGACACAATATGGTGCAATTGAAAACGGATCCGTCCCCCATTGACTTTTAACCACCTCCGGACCGCCTAACGCAGGATCGCGTTCCGGAGGTGGCAGCGCTGCGCACAGTCACGCATATACGCGTCATCTCGCGAGACGCGAGATTTCCTGTGAACGCGCGCACACAGGCGCGCGCGCTCACAGGAACGGAAGGTAAGAGAGTTGATCTCCAGCCTGCCAGCGGCGATCGTTCGCTGGCAGGCTGGAGATGTGTTTTTTTTAACCCCTAACAGGTATATTAGACGCTGTTTTGATAACAGCGTCTAATATACCTGCTACCTGGTCCTCTGGTGGTCCCCTTTGTTTGGATCGACCACCAGAGGACACAGGTAGCTCAGTAAAGTAGCACCAAGCACCACTACACTACACTACACCCCCCCCCCATCACTTATTAACCCCTTATTAGCCCCTGATCACCCCTAATCACCCCTGATCACCCCATATAGACTCCCTGATCACCCCCCTGTCATTGATTACCCCCCTGTCATTGATCAACCCCCTGTAAAGCTCCATTCAGACGTCCGCATGATTTTTACGGATCCACTGATAGATGGATCGGATCCGCAAAACGCATCCGGACGTCTGAATGAAGCCTTACAGGGGCATGATCAATGACTGTGGTGATCACCCCATATAGACTCCCTGATCACCCCCCTGTCATTGATTACCCCCCTGTCATTGATTACCCCCCTGTAAAGCTCCATTCAGATGTCCGCATGATTTTTACGGATGCACTGATACATGGATCGGATCCGCAAAACGCATCCGGTCGTCTGAATGAAGCCTTACAGGGGCATGATCAATGACTGTGGTGATCACCCCCCTGTCATTGATTACCCCCCCTGTAAAGCTCCATTCAGATGTCCGCATGATTTTTACGGATGCACTGATAGATGGATCGGATCCGCAAAACGCATCCGGACGTCTGAATGAAGCCTTACAGGGGCATGATCAATGACTGTGGTGATCACCCCATATAGACTCCCTGATCACCCCCCTGTCATTGATTACCCCCCTGTCATTGATTACCCCCCTGTAAAGCTCCATTCAGATGTCCGCATGATTTTTACGGATGCACTGATAGATGGATCGGATCCGCAAAACGCATCCGGACGTCTGAATGAAGCCTTACAGGGGCATGATCAATGACTGTGGTGATCACCCCATATAGACTCCCTGATTACCCCCCTGTAAAGCTCCATTCAGATGTCCGCATGATTTTTACGGATGCACTGATAGATGGATCGGATCCGCAAAACGCATCCGGACGTCTGAATGAAGCCTTACACGGGCGTGATCAATGACTGTGGTTATCACCCCATATAGACTCCCTGATCACCCCCCTGTCATTGATCACCCCCCTGTCATTGATCACCCCCCTGTCATTGATCACCCCCCTGTCATTTATCACCCCCCTGTCATTTAGCACCCCTCTGTAAGGCTCCATTCAGATATTTTTTTGGCCCAAGTTAGCAGAATTTTTTTTTTTTTTTCTTACAAAGTCTCATATTCCACTAACTTGTGTCAAAAAATAAAATCTCACATGAACTCCCCATACCCCTCACGGAATCCAAATGCGTAAAATTTTTTAGACATTTATATTCCAGACTTCTTCTCACGCTTTAGGGCCCCTAGAATGCCAGGGCAGTATAAATACCCCACATGTGACCCCATTTCGGAAAGAAGACACCCCCAGGTATTCCGTGAGGGGCATATTGAGTCCATGAAAGATTGAAATTTTTGTCCCAAGTTAGCGGAACGGGAGACTTTGTGAGAAAAAAATTAAAAATATCAATTTCCGCTAACTTGTGCCAAAAAAAAAAAATTTCTATGAACTCGCCATGCCCCTCATTGAATACCTTGGGGTGTCTTCTTTCCAAAATGGGGTCACATGTGGGGTATTTATACTGCCCTGGCATTCTAGGGGCCCCAAAGCGTGAGAAGAAGTCTGGTATCCAAATGTCTAAAAATGCCCTCCTAAAAGGAATTTGGGCACCTTTGCGCATCTAGGCTGCAAAAAAGTGTCACACATCTGGTATCGCCGTACTCAGGAGAAGTTGGGGAATGTGTTTTGGGGTGTCATTTTACATATACCCATGCTGGGTGAGAGAAATATCTTGGTCAAATGCCAACTTTGTATAAAAAAATGGGAAAAGTTGTCTTTTGCCAAGATATTTCTCTCACCCAGCATGGGTATATGTAAAATGACACCCCAAAACACATTCCCCAACTTCTCCTGAATACGGCGATACCACATGTGTGACACTTTTTTGCAGCCTAGGTGGGCAAAGGGGCCCATATTCCAAAGAGCACCTTTAGGATTTCACAGGTCATTTACCTACTTACCACACATTAGGGCCCCTGGAAAATGCCAGGGCAGTATAACTACCCCACAAGTGACCCCATTTTGGAAAGAAGACACCCCAAGGTATTCCGTGAGGGGCATGGCGAGTTCCTAGAATTTTTTATTTTTTGTCACAAGTTAGTGGAAAATGCTTATTTTTTTTTTTTTTTTTTTTTTCATACAAAGTCTCATATTCCACTAACTTGTGACAAAAAATAAAAACTTCCATGAACTCACTTTGCCCATCAGCGAATACCTTGGGGTCTCTTCTTTCCAAAATGGGGTCACTTGTGGGGTAGTTATACTGCCCTGGCATTCTAGGGGCCCAAATGTGTGGTAAGGAGTTTGAAATCAAATTCTGTAAAAAATGACCTGTGAAATCCGAAAGGTGCTCTTTTGAATATGGGCCCCTTTGCCCACCTCGGCTGCAAAAAAGTGTCACACATCTGGTATCTCCGTAATCGGGAGAAGTTGGGGAATGTGTTTTGGGGTGTCATTTTACATATACCCATGCTGGGTGAGAGAAATATCTTGGCAAAAGACAACTTTTCCCATTTTTTTATACAAAGTTGGCATTTGACCAAGATATTTATCTCACCCAGCATGGGTATATGTAAAAAGACACCCCAAAACACATTCCTCAACTTCTCCTGAATACAGAGATACCAGATGTGTGACACTTTTTTGCAGCCTAGGTGGGCAAAGGGGCCCACATTCCAAAGAGCACCTTTCGGATTTCACAGGTCATTTACCTACTTACCACACATTTGGGCCCCTAGAATGCCAGGGCAGTATAACTACCCCACAAGTGACCCCATTTTGGAAAGAAGAGACCCCAAGGTATTCGCTGATGGGCATAGTGAGTTCATGGAAGTTTTTATTTTTTGTCACAAGTTTGTGGAATATGAGACTTTGTATGAAAAAAAAAAAAAAAAAAAAAAAATCATCATTTTCCACTAACTTGTGACAAAAAATAAAAAATTCTAGGAACTCGCCATGCCCCTCACGGAATACCTTGGGGTGTCTTCTTTCCAAAATGGGGTCACTTGTGGGGTAGTTATACTGCCCTGGTATTCTAGGGGCCCAAATGTGTGGTAAGGAGTTTGAAATCAAATTCAGGAAAAAATGAGGAGTGAAATCCGAAAGGTGCTCTTTGGAATATGGGCCCCTTTGCCCACCTAGGCTGCAAAAAAGTGTCACACATCTGGTATCCCCGTACTCAGGAGAAGTTGAGGAATGTGTTTTGGGGTGTCTTTTTACATATACCCATGCTGGGTGAGATAAATATCTTGGTCAAATGACAACTTTGTATAAAAAAATGGGAAAAGTTGTCTTTTGCCAAGATATTTCTCTCACCCAGCATGGGTATATATAAAATGACACCCCAAAACACATTCCCCACCTTCTCCTGAGTACGGAGATACCAGATGTGTGACACTTTTTTGCAGCCTAGGTGGGCAAAGGGGCCCATATTCCAAAGAGCACCTTTCGGATTTCACAGGTCATTTTTTACAGAATTTGATTTCAAACTCCTTACCACACATTTGGGCCCCTAGAATGCCAGGGCAGTATAACTACCCCACAAGTGACCCCATTTTGGAAAGAAGAGACCCCAAGGTATTCGCTGATGGGCATAGTGAGTTCATAGAAGTTTTTATTTTTTGTCACAAGTTAGTGGAATATGAGACTTTGTAAGGAAAAAAAAAAAAAAAAAAAAAAATCATCATTTTCCGCTAACTTGTGACAAAAAATAAAAAGTTCTATGAACTCACTATGCCCATCAGCGAATACCTTAGGGTGTGTACTTTCAGAAATGGGGTCATTTGTGGGGTGTTTGTACTGTCTGGGCATTGTAGAACCTCAGGAAACATGACAGGTGCTCAGAAAGTCAGAGCTGCTTCAAAAAGCGGAAATTCACATTTTTGTACCATAGTTTGTAAACGCTATAACTTTTACCCAAACCATTTTTTTTTTACCCAAACATTTTTTTTTTATCAAAGACATGTAGAACTATAAATTTAGAGCAAAATTTCTATATGGATGTCGTTTTTTTTGCAAAATTTTACAACTGAAAGTGAAAAATGTCATTTTTTTGCAAAAAAATCGTTAAATTTCGATTAATAACAAAAAAAGTAAAAATGTCAGCAGCAATGAAATACCACCAAATGAAAGCTCTATTAGTGAGAAGAAAAGGAGGTAAAATTCATTTGGGTGGTAAGTTGCATGACCGAGCAATAAACGGTGAAAGTAGTGTAGGTCAGAAGTGTAAAAAGTGGCCTGGTCTTTCAGGGTGTTTAAGCACTGGGGGCTGAGGTGGTTAATGTAAGTCAAGACAGATCCCTTTTGACGTAGACTTTCTTTTGAATGAATAATGCAAACGGATCCGTTATGAAGGGATACAAGCGTTTGCAATATCGGTGCGGATACGTCTGTGCAGATACAAGATGGATCCGCACCGAACGCAGGTGTGAAAGTAGCCTTACCTGTAATTACACCCCTTTCTTTAGTCTATTACTCTGAGACCCTTCTGCTCTGATATCAGTTCAAAGTAAAACATATAGAAATCATACTTATTTAGGCCGGAGTAAACAGACAGGAAATGGTCCATTACATGTAGTCTAACAGGCAGCAGCTTTTTAGGTACCAGTGATGCCCGCTACCTTCTGGGGAAGTGTGCAGTGGCACAGGAAGCAAATATGGTTTGTCCGCCCGTGGAATAAAGGGGGAGAAATCCCTCCAAATTTGAATCCTGAACTCTATCTTAGAAACTTAGGGGGTCATTTATTAAGACCGGCGTTTTAGACACCGTTAATAAGCCCTATATCTGTCGGTGGATCCGCCAGCATTATGAAGAGGCCTTGGCTCTTTATAACTTCGGCAGATCCAGCGCCGCTTCTAAATGTAAGACCGCTTCCTAGCAGTCTTACCTTTAGACCTGTTTCTATGCCTGAAACAGGCGTAGAAATTGGCAAATGAGACGGGTCTGCCGGCCCATCCCCTTCCCTGCGCACTTTTTTAGACCTGGGTGAGCGGGGAGAAGTCGCAGATTGCAGCACACCAGTTAGTCTAATATAGGCATATTTCAGCTTCATAATTGACCCCCTGAATGAATAAATTTAGGGGGTCATTTATTAAGACCGGCCCTAATAGCCCCTTTAGCTGGCGTTGGGTCCGCCAAAGTTATGTAGAGGAGCTGGCCTGTACATAACTTTGGCGCATCCAGCGCCGGTCTAAATGTAAGACAGCTTCCTTGCTGAAACAGGCGTAGAAAATGATGGACGGCCAAGGCCTGCTGACCCTTCCATGCTGCCTTTTTTAGACCTGGCGTGAGCAGGGAAAAGATACAGATTGCAATCTGTGCCAGAAATACGCCTAGACGTATTTCTGGATAGTAAATGACCCCCTTAAAGTCTGCACATAGGATTGAACTGTGCCAGTTACTGCAGGCCATAAACATGAACTGCTGCTTATATTTCTCCATGCATTTGTCACTTCTGCCATAGAGATATGCATCAATGTTTATAAAGAAATTCCCAAGAATATTTGCAGAAAACTGTCTTGGCATTGGCCCTGGACCTGACAACTGCAAATAATGTGTGTGGCAGTCTCAAAAGAGAACATATGGCTTTAAATATTAAAACAACATCATGTCTCTTGACGCCTCCCTAGTGTAACGCACATAGATCCTCAATTTGCAGTAAAGATGTTTTTTCATTGCCTCAAAATCCTTGGAAACAGAATAATGTAAGGCTTTTAAATGAGGTCAGGAATTGACTGAAAAGGGACTGATGGCGCAATGCTACCATGAATCTAGAGGCAATTAAGAAAACGATGCTTTCAGACAAATGGATTTACTACATTACATGCCGCTGTATGAAGTTCATTGCTCGAGCTGTACAAAATGAACTTATTTTAAAGACGCACTCCCACAAAAGTTTTTATACTTTGACCTGTTAGAAAGGTACATGATGTCATTTGTAGTGAAGGTAATCTCCTTACCAGTGACCGTATCTGTGAGTTATAACCTCCCTTCTGATCCTCAGCTGTGTCATGTGACCACCACTCTGATCTCCAACTGACACTAGTTTCACTAGTTTGTATTATATTTACTAAACTGAGAGACTAAATTTAATTTAGAATTAGATCAATAAGCTTCAGTAAACCAGTTTTCAACCCTCCCCCCAAGACCACTGTAGGTGTAAAAGAAAAGTTCAAAGAGACCACTAAGCAACTTCCAATTTTATAGGGGTTTTCCAAGATTTTTACGCTATGGCCTATCCTTAGATCCCCAACGATCACATATCGATGGCCCGTACCCTTTCACTTCAGTTCAGCACTGGCGGTATGACACTAGGGATCCCTCCATGTCCTCTTCAGTGCCGCATTCTGGGCATGGAGAGGTTTTGGGAATCATTATCAGCCAGCCATTCATTTTCAGCCTTTATTATTCCCCTTATTAACATGAACCCTGTTAATAATGTTGATGTTCCCAACTCATAAACTGCCAATTTCTACAAAATTCAATAAATTCTTTATTTTGTCCCTGGATTCCAATGGTAGCTTGATGAATGACAATATATCCCCGCAGTCTCTTTCTAACAAAGCTAGAACCAGTCCTGTACCTCACATGGATCCAGAGATCTCCACGTTCATTACTGCAATTGCTCTGCTAGATTTATTTCAAGCTGGCATCTCAGGGGGTCCAGTTGTTGGCAGTTGAAGGATGGAACTGAGCATGTATGTCAGCCTCAGTGAGCTGGACAGAGAATTGAGAAAAAGAGCAAACAGCAGGTGGCGCTATACAGATAGATTTCAGAGAATAACTCAGTGGCTATACTGAATTTTTAATGACATGCAATTTAAAAAATATTCAGTTCCAGGTGCTGGTTTGAAAAATATAGAATATTCCCCTTTAACTATTGTATACTGTATATACTGATACTTGTTTTAATGCTCATTTATCAGAAACTCATGGTTTTGAAGCTATATACTGTATGTTTGTACGGGATTATCAGCTAGGAGGATGGGAATAGCAGATATAATGGAGGTGCAGTCAAATGATAACATATGTCAGGGGGAGAAAAACAGAACTGGATCGCACATCCACAATGCTATGCTTAGATCTAATTAAACTCGCTTCTTAGCGCCATATTGAAGTGTACAGCCCCCCATACTGCATGCTGTACCAGAGGCATTAGTGTACATTTTGATCAAAAGGCATAAGCCCACTCACCACGTCAAGGTCGCCTCTTTGAGTGGTACCTACTCTGACCAAAAGGCGCAGCACAGTGCGGTGACAAAGCGGCACTGCCCTTGAATCTTTCTTCTTTATTACTGGTATCAGCACTCCTCCCATTCGGCACAGGTGGTTTTAATTTCACAGCAGTCTGCATATTAGTGGTCACTGACCTGTAGCTCCTGATAGCAATGGACATGTTGTGTTAGACAACTGTTCACATGGTTCAGTACTGCGTGTGGCCTTTGTTTTTGTGGCGCTGTGCTGGTCGGTTGGTGGGACCCAGGACCATGGGTGGCATTGTCGGACACCAGGGTTGCTGTTTGACTCCTGGGTCCTGCCGCCTACTAGGGCAGTGCCGCTTTGTCACCGCACTGTGCTGCACCTTGTCAGAGTAGGTCCCACTCAAAGAGGCGACCTTGACGTGGTGAGTGGGCTTATGCCTTTTGATCAAAATGTACACTAATGCCTCTGGTACAGCATGCAGTATGGGGGGCTGTACACTTTAATATGGCGCTAAGGAGCGAGTTTAATTAGATCTAAGCATAGCATTGTGGATGTGCGATCCAGTTCTGTTTTTCTCCCCTGATAACCGTCTAATGATAAGCCCTCTTTTCTTATGCTGTGCAGAAGGAGTCGATCCATCTTTATTGCTCCTGTCCATACTTGCAGGAAGAGTTATGAGAGTAATTTGCTTACAGCGCGCAGCATTGCCCACCTTTCCAAAAGGCAACTGGGAATTCCACCAGATTCCAGAAGTAAACAGCGCTAATTGATGACACTAAGCGTGAGCTGATATTATTACATTTGTGTCTTCACCTCCCTTAAGTGCTGCCAGCTCTGCTAAAACAACATAGCATGTTGTCTACAGTGACTTTAATGCTGTCTGGAAGTTAAGACTCCGGGCTTCCCCGATCACTCACCATGGTTGTTGATTAAAGCGCGGGAGATATGCACATACAGAATGTTGAATCTGAAGCCAGTATCCTACAGCTGAAGACCACTATGGTTATCTATAATTGACCCTGTGTTTTAGGTGGGTCCAATCTGACAGAAGGTAGGACAACACAAGTAGGTGGGAACAAGAGACGTAGGTGGAGCAAACAATACTGTAGTGCAGGACAAAATACCGCCCCAGCAGAACCAGATACCACAGTGCAGCACAAATACTGCTGCCTGCAGCACATTGTGCAACTGTATAATCGTCCTAAGGACGGCAATACAGTTGAATTCAGGAGGGCATCTGCAGCCACTGGCCAGGTGCATAAGTTCCTGATGCTCCTACATGAATAATGCTAAGAGAATCAGATCTTTATGTACCCCGCCAGCGGCCATGAGGAGGCCTTTCCCTGTAGAGTCTATGTCAAGTCTGCCCCTGGCAAGTTGCTTGTTTGATTTGAGAGATTGAAAATCTCCATAAGAGTCAAAGATTCAGGATATGGACAATGCGGGGCAACAGTTGGCTTCCAATCCAAAGTTTTAAGGGGTTGTCCGACCCCAACAAAAAATTAGTCCGCAAGGAGATACTGTGTAAAACAAAGAAAAAGACCCACTTACCTACTGAATGCTGCTGTATTCCAGTGCCAAGGCTCTTGTTCCTCTCGCTGCTGCACTATGGCAGACCAGAACCGATGACGTCCTGTCCATGCTCATATTGACCACTGCAGCCATTCACTGGTCTCAGCGGTGATGTGTCCCTGCGGGGCACTTGACCACTGATCCTCTGCGTTGACAAGGAGAGGATGTTTATGGTGATGGTAATGTGCTCACCTTTTTCGGTTGCACCAAACTGGGTGCAACCACAATTAAGGCCAAACAAGAAGATTACTGGTTGGTGCAGCCAAACTCGTCTGATGACCTTACGCGGGAGCCAAGTCGCCGGTCAGGTAAATATTGTGTAGAAGAAGAGCTGGACCATAAAAGTTGAGCAGGCTTGTGGACGACAGAGGGTGCAGAGCCACAACCAGGCGTGATATTAATCCTGTTTTATTTATAGACGACGCCTTTCGGGGTGCATGACCCCTTTATTAAGTCTAAAAAAGTATATGAAAAAGAGAAATGGAGGGTAGAAGATAGGCGTAGTATACACTTGTACGTATGTGTACGCACAAGTGAGGCATAATCCGCTCATAATTGAATAAATAAATGAGCAGGAGAGTTAAAAGAGTAATACTAATACATATACACACATGGAACATAAATAAATAGATTAAAACTAAGTACATTGATGATTCACTGTTCAAATAACTAAGAAGTGAGTAGGTGACAAAAAAAACAGCTTAGGCAACAATAAATAAATATAAAATATGTGTATGATTAAATACAGTGTGTAAAATAATAATATAGTATATAATAACAAATCTAAATGAATGGGCCGGACGTCTCCGTAGTAGGACATAGTATATATCATAGATACACGCTTGTGGTGTCGTTATTAAGTGTGCTTGATGTTCTAGGAGGTGTATCCGTAAATGAGAGGACATGTGTGAAGGAAAGGTATGTATATGTGCGCTGCCGTGCGTGTGCATATATATACACACACATACACACATCCGGGCCATTCATTTAGATTTGTTATTATATACTATATTATTATTTTACACACTGTATTTAATTATACACATATTTTATATTTATTTATTGTTGCCTAAGCTGTTTTTTATCATCTACTCGCTTCTTAGTTATTTGAACAGTGAATCATCAATGTACTTTTAATCTATTTATTTATTTATGTTCCATGTGTGTATATGTATTAGTATTACTCTTTTAACTCTCCTGCTCATTCATTTATTCAATTATGAGCGGATTATGCCTCACTTGTGCGTACACATACGTACAAGTGTATACTACGCCTATCTTCTACCCTCCATTTCTCTTTTTTATATACTTTTTTTAGACTTGATAAAGGGGTCACGCACCCCGAAGCGCGTCGTCTATAAATAAAACAGGATTAATATCACGCCTGGTTGTGCCTCTGCACCCTTTGTCGTTCACAAGCCTGCTCGACTTTTATGGTCCAGCTCTTTTCCTTCCTAATAACTGGTTGCTCATGGAGGTGAAGAGCTGCATTTACATGTAGCAATCACCTCCACTGTATGGGGACGAGTGATGGCTACAGCCATCGGCTCATTCGCATACAAATTCATTGTTTCTGCGCAGCAGATCTGCAGCCTAGAAATGACTACTGAGTGTCCGCAAGAAAGATCACTTCACCCAATGAACGAGCGTTTTGCTCATTCACTGGGTGATCTGTGACATCTTTACACGGGCCGATTATTGCGAATGAGCGCTCATACGAACATTCGTTCCTGATAATCAGCCTGAAAATCAAACCGTGTAAATCCAGCTTTGGTGTTGCATCTCCTTCAAAGTTTTCCTTGTACGGAGGAGCTCCTAGACATCTGGCGTGCAGGGAACTGCAGCAAAGTTTGATTCAAGTAAATGGGGCCGTGCTGGCGTTCTCTGCACCGCAGGGAGCTCCACTGTTCAGGTAACACTTTGAAGGGCACACTGTGCTACAGCAAGCTTGCAGCATCTTCATTCTCAAGATTCATATGATATTCTATTTTATTCAGCTAGATATATTTGCTTCTAGAAAGACTTGATAACCAATCGGACCTCTGTAGCTCTTTTCAAAGGGGTTCTCATGCAGCTTTCCCAGGCTCTTCAGTTATAAGACTGGAGTGGGGAATGCATAACTTTATACCTAGACAGATTTTCTAACTAGTCCTCTCGGACAGCTATGTAGATGCCATAAATGCAACCATTTATCTGGCTTTCCCCAAAAAAAGACATTTAATGAAGAAATGGTTAAAATGAATGTTTAATAACGTGACATAAAAAGACAACTTATAAACCTACTTTACTATATTTTTGTGTTTTAGAGCACATGCCCTTACCACTCAAACCCATGACATTCTCTACAATGCAATGTTATCTGTATAATGTACTATGTTATTCTATTAACAGAATATGTAATATCTCCTATTAAGCACTGCCATGGCAAGCAATATTCACATGCATTGTGGTCCTCTGCTGCTTTTTCAACCCTAAAGCTGGTTTCACACGGGCGTTGCAGGAAAATGTGCGGGTGCGTTGCGGGAACACCCGCGATTTTTCCGCGTGCGAAAAATCGCGCATGTTTGGTACCCAGGCTTGGGATCGGTGTTCTGTATATTGTATTATTTTCCCTTATAACATGGTTATAAGGGAAAATAATAGCATTCTGAATACAGAATGCATAGTAAAATAGCGCTGGAGGGGTTAAAGGGCTTCTGTCACCCCACCCCTGCGCCAATGACATCACCGAAATAGAAGACGTCATCGGCGCAGGCGCACTGAGGGAGTGCTGAGGAGGCGAGCCTCCTCATCTCAGAGTGCCTGCGCCGAATGAACACAGGCGCGCGATTTTTGAAATGCCGACAGGGCTGGCCGGAGGAGGAGATCCCGGCTGGCCCTGTCAATCAACACGACGAGGGGGCGGTTTTCTGCAGCTGCTACCAGCAAGTAGCCGCCCTACTTGCTGGTAGAGACCTAATTTACATATTATAAAACTTCGTTTTTAGAAGAAACTGCTGAATCAAAGTAAGTAAGACCATTATATTTTCATATATCGCAATATAAGTAATTTAACTAGCCCAAAAAAAAAATATGACTTTAGTGGGGTGACAGAAGCCCTTTAAAAAAATAATAATAATTTAACTCACCTTAATCCACTTGATCGCGTAGCCGGCATCTCCTTCTGTCTCCTTTGTTGAATAGGACCCGTGGTGAGCATTAAGTACAGTTACAGGACCTTTGATGACGTCACTCCGGTCATCACATGATCCATCAGCATGGTAAAAGATCATGTGACGTACCATGTGATGACCGGAGTGACGTCATCACAGGTCCTGTTCCTGTAATTAATGCTCACCACAGGTCCTATTCAACAAAGGAGACAGAAGGAGATGCCGGCTACGCGATCAAGTGGACTAAGGTGAGTTCAATTATTATTATTTTTTTTAACCCCTCCAGCGCTATTTTACTATGCATTCTGTATTCAGAATGCTATTATTTTCCCTTATAACCATGTTATAAGGGAAAATAATAATGATCGGGTCTCCATCCCGATCGTCTCCTAGCAACCGTGCGTGAAAATCGCACCGCATCTGCACTTGCTTGCGATTTTCACGCAACCCCATTCACTTTTATGGGGCCTGTGTTGCGTGAAAAACGCAGAATATAGAGCATGGTGCGATTTTCACGCAACGCATAAGTGATGCGTGAAAATCACTGCTCATTTGAACAGCCCCATAGAAATTAATGGGTCGGTATTCAGTGCGGGTGCAATGCGTTCACCTCACGCATCGCATCCGCACGGAATACTCGCCCGTGTGAAAAAGTCCTTAGGACCATCAGATAAACTAATCAATATGTGCTGGATCTGAATACCTGTGCAAGGTTGTGACTGAAGAATCTACCTTTCCTGTCTATCCAAAAGCATTGCCAGCAAAGCACCCAGGTGATATAATGCCTTGGAGAGACATAATAGCTTATAATAGATTGCACATCAATATTTAATGTATTACAAAAAATAATGGGATTGTAATAATTACTTCATGAACTATTACATTAAGTCTCACATTACTAATTTATAAATCAGTGTCTAATGGGGACTATTGGTAATTTAATATTTGCATTACAATCTCATGCTCTCCAATGGCAATTTCAGGTCACTTAAAAAATTAGACATGCAATAAAGGAGGAAGAACCTCACTGGATTATTTATGAGCCAAGCTGATAACTTTCATCTTCATTTTGGATGTACTCATTTTGTTTTTATATAGTTCTGATACAGTATAAAGCGCGTTTAAATACATGGAGTAAGGCCACTTTTACATGAGCGAGTTTTCCGTGCGGGTACAATGCGTGACGTGAACGCATTGCACCAGCACTGAATCCTGACCCATTCATTTCAATGGGGCTGTGTACATGTGCGTTGTTTTTCACGCATCACTTGTGCGGTGCGTGAAAATCGCAGCATGCTCTATATTCAGCGTTTTTCACGCAGCCCTGGCCCCACAGAAGTGAATGGGGCTGCATGAGAAACACATTACATCCGCAAGCAAATGCGATGCGTTTTTTACTGATGGTTGTTTGTAAACCTTCAGTTTTTTATCACATGCGTGAAAAATGCATCAAAATGCTTGCACGGAAAAAACGGAACAACTGAACGCAATCGCATACAAAACTGACTGAACTTGCTTGCAAAATTGCACGTTTTTAACTGAACACATCCGGAACGCATTCGGACTTAATCCATCACCCTCGTGTGAAAGAGGCCAAAGAGGGACAGTGTTGCATGAAGGAATCAGGTCCTAAGGAATAATTTAACAGGGGAATAGATGGACAAAAGTCAGAATAGGAAATGTGTCACCCTAAAAAGATGTTTTTTGGGCATGCTTAGCCCCTTCTGTACCTCCGCTATACATGTACGACGGAAGTACAATATTTAAATATGGTGCCTGCTACATAGCTGCCTGTTTCTGCTGTTTCACACAGCAGACACCCGGATCAGGGATAACACCGATCACAGACACTTAATCCCTCTAATGCATTGGTCAATTGTCACCACAGCATCTCAGAGGCTTTTCCCCAAGGGGAGGCTGCTCTCCCAAGGCCCGAACGGCTTCCCTGCACTATGATTGAGGGAGCTGTTTGTTCGCTGTGGTAGCCTCGAGCCTGCTAGATGCTTCGATGCCTGCCACAGCGATGTTACTATGGAGCACTGCAGAACACACTGACTCTCTCACTGGCTGCAATGGTAATATGTTGCAGTCTATGGGAGAAGATTGCATGTTCAAGTCCTTTTGAAAAGGTTTTTTTAAAAATATAAAAAAATATATATAAAAATTCAAATCATCCCCCTTTACCCATATTAAATATAAAAAATAAAAAAAATAAAGATCATAGGTATCATTATGTCCCAAAACGCCCATACTATTAAAATATAAATGTATTCATCATGGAGGGAGGGGGGGGGGGGGTAGAATCCAAATTGCGGATTCATTTTTTTCATTGCTTGCTTCATCTCCTATCCAAAAATAAAAATGGTCAAAAAAGACACACGCACTCCAAAATGAGATCAATAAAAAACTTCAGATCGCCCTGCAAAAATTTGTTCCTCACTCAGTTCCATAGACATAACTATAAACAAGTTATGGATCAGAATATGGCAATTATGAGAAACAAAAATAATTTTTTTCAAAGTTTTAAGTTTTTTAAATATTAAAACATAAAAAAATAAAATATAAAAAAATTGGTATTGCTGCAATCATACTGACCAGGAGAATGAAGGTGACAGGTCAGTTTTAAAGGGTTTCTATCACTTCATATGACATAATTAGCTGTCAGACACTAGCGATCTGCTAGTGTCTGCTCTGGCCAACCATCCTACTATAATCACTTGTGGGGCAGCGGTTTTGCTAAAAAACTAACTTTTATAAATATGCTAATGAGCCTCTATACAGCCGCGCATGCGCATTGAATGTCTGACCGCTCCGAGCTCAGACATCTCTAATGCGCCGAATACAGCCGCGCACGGCGCATGCGCGAGAATTCGGCCGCTGCGTCACACGGAGGAGGACATGGGCGGGCTGGAGGGACGTGCTGGGCGGCGGCTGTGTATGAAGGTAGACGGAGCCTCTAGGTGCTAATGACGCCCACATAGCACCTAGAGGCTCATTAGCATATTTATAAAAGTTAGTTTTTTAGCTAAACCGCTGCCCCACAAGTGATTATAGTAGGATGGTTGACCAGAGCAGACACTAGCAGATCGCTAGTGTCTGCCAGCTAATTATGTCATATGAAGTGATAGAAACCCTTTAACAAATAATGAACATGGTAAAAACAAAACCCATAAAACTGTGACAGAATTGCTTTTTACCAGCTTCTCACTACTTCTTATGCAATATTAAATGATGATATTAGAAAATACAACTTGTCCCACAAAAACAAGTATACATACACCTACAAGGTGAACAGAAAAAAAACAAAGGCCCTGAAGGGGTTAAAACTGGTGTGTATGTAAGGGTTCATTTAGTGTTTTTTCCACTTTAAGACTATTCACAGCAGTTCACAGATACCAAGACCTAGGATAGCTCTGAACTATATTACATTCCTAACTGATTCGTTTTGACATGAGGACTGTAATATACTGGAACATTCTGTGCACATCCTAGTAGGGAACTGAAGACATAGATACCTACATGTAATAGCCTTTAAGAATGCCACCCTGTCTTTGTCTCACCATATTGGGTGCTAGCCAGCAACGTAGGGGTTTCCCAAGAAGTGACGTGAGGTTAAGGGACTGTTTGTATATCACTGTTCAGTAAATCTTTTATTCACTTGGATAATGTTTAAGCCTATTTATTCTCGGATCCTAGAATCCACAACAAAACAACTGAATATTGGGAATTAATCTGATTGTCCAAAGTATCACATTATAGAGAACTGGTGCAACTCAAGTAACGTCTTTGAGTCAGGAATGTGAGGTTTAAGTTATGGTAGACGTTAGTTTTAGATCACTGGCAGAATGGAGAGCACAATAAGGGTAGTAGACGGAGATGACGGAGGTGGTGCAGCACTGTGAAGAGCTTGGTAGAAAAGGATTTAAACTATTTTATTTAGTAGATGGGCCATGAGTACAGTTACTTGACACAAGATGAAGGCATCAGTGTACATTTTGTATACATCCTAAAGGGAACATGTCGAGGGGCGTGGCTTGGCAGCCGAAGCTAATGGCCGCTTGAAGCAAGAGCTCCTGCACCCAGCGACATTAAAATTGCCTACAGTCTTCATAGAAGAAGTTTAAAGTGGTCCTACTCATCACCTCTCCGCATGATGACCTGAGGAAAGAGAACCAGGCAGCAGCAGGGCAAATTAAACATTTATTTTGACCGGGAAAGACAGAGAGAGGAGTCCGGCCTTCCCCCCTCCCCGGCGTCCCTGCATGGCTCTCACGGCTCAGCTTCCCCGCCGAACAATGCACTTCCCAGTGCAGTCTCCCCCGCAGAGGTTCCAGATGCAAAGCAGAGCCCCGAGGTGCCCTCAACTCATCCAGCTATGGAGGGGAGGAAACAAAGGCCGGCTAAACAAGGCAAGCAGCGGCCAGAAGGACAAGGCCCCGGCCCTGCAGAGGAGCGCTCACCGACGTGGCAGACGCCATGTTTGTTCTCCACAGGCAGCCCAGAAAAGCACATACCGCGACTCCAGGAGCCTTCGGTGTCCCCTCAGAAGGTGAGAGAGCACTTCACCCCTTCAGAACCCACCTATTTAGCTCCAAATCTGGAACAATTCCAGGCCTCTAACCAACCTGCCTCGGGCACCCTTATTAAAGATATGCTACTGAAGGTAAGCAAATCACTTCATGCGGACTTACAGTCCTGGCTAGGCCCAATCAAATCTACCATTCAACGATTACTACCCAGAGTCTCCCATATAGAAAACAAGATGGGAGAATTTGTATCCTCTCATAATAATCTAGTAGATGACCACAATGATCTCTCTGAGGATCTACAGAGAATTAAAGCTAAAATCAATGACCTTGTGGACAGACCCCGTAGGAATAATATCAAATTCCGGAGCATTCCGGAGGACATTCCTAATACAGAACTGAAATAATATTTTTGTTTAATCAAATGGTCTGACCACGCAACTATCACGCTGTCATTACAGGAATCGTATGCAACCCCACATGCTTCCCTTTGGCGTAGTAATACACTGCTCAAAAAAATAAAGGGAACACAAAAATAACACATCCTAGATCTGAATTAATTAAATATTCTTCTGAAATACTTTGTTCTTTACATAGTTGAATGTGCTGACAACAAAATCACACAAAAATAAAAAAATGGAAATCAAATTTTTCAACCGATGGAGGTCTGGATTTGGAGTCACACTCAAAATTAAAGTGGAAAAACACACTACAGGCTGATCCAACTTTGATGTAATGTCCTTAAAACAAGTCAAAATGAGGCTCAGTAGTGTGTGTGGCCTCCACGTGCCTGTATGACCTTCCTACAACGTCTGTGCATGCTCCTGATGAGGTGGCGGACAGTCTCCTGAGGGATCTCCTCCCAGACCTGGACTAAAGCATCTGCCAACTCCTGGACAGTCTGTGGTGCAACGTGACGTTGGTGGATAGAGCGAGACATGATGTCCCAGATGTGCTCAATTGGATTCAGGTCTGGGGAACGGGCGGGCCAGTCCAAAGCATCAATGCCTTCATCTTGCAGGAACTGCTGACACACTCCAACCAGATGAGGTCTAGCATTGTCTTGCATTAGGAGGAACCTAGGGCCAACCGCACCAGCATATGGTCTCACAAGGAGTCTGAGGATCTCATCTCGGTACCTAATGGCAGTCAGGCTACCTCTGGCGAGCACATGGAGGACTGTGCGGCCCTCCAAAGAAATGCCACCCCACACCATTACTGACCCAATGCCAAACCGGTCATGCTGGAGAATGTTGCAGGCAGCAGAACATTCTCCATGGCGTCTCCAGACTCTGTCAAGTCTGTCACATGTGCATCTGTGAAGAGCACAGGGCGCCAGTGGCGAATTTGCCAATCTTGGTGTTCTCTGGCAAATGCCAAACGTCCTGCACGGTGTTGGGCTGTAAGCACCACCCCCACCTGTGGACATCAGGCCCTCATATCACCCTCATGGAGTCTGTTTCTGACCGTTTGAGCAGACACATGCACATTTGTGGCCTGCTGGAGGTCATTTTGCAGGGCTCTAGCAGTGCTCCTCCTGTTCCTCCTTGCACAAAGGTGGAGGTAGCGGTCCTGCTGCTGGGTTGTTGCCCTCCTACGGCCTCCTCCACGTCTCCTGATGTATTGGCCTGTCTCCTGGTAGCGCCTCCATGCTCTGGACACTACGCTGACAGACACAGCAAACCTTCTTGCCACAGCTCGCATTGATGTGCCATCCTGGATAAGCTGCACTACCTGAGCCACTTGTGTGGGTTGTAGACTCCGTCTCATGCTACCACTAGAGTGAAAGCACCGCCAGCATTCAAAAGTGACCAAAACATCAGCCAGGAAGCATAGGAACTGAGAAGTGGTCTGTGGTCACCACCTGCAGAACCACTCCTTTATTGGGGGTGTCTTGCTAATTGCCTATAATTTCCACCTGTTGTCTATCCCATTTGCACAACAGCATATGAAATTGATTGTCACTCAGTGTTGCTTCCTAAGTGGATAGTCTGATTTCACAGAAGTGTGATTGACTTGAAGTTACATTGTGTTGTTTAAGTGTTCCCTTTATTTTTTTGAGCAGTGTACATTCCTATTGTCTCAACCAACATATAAAGCTGACCTTGAGGCTGCCCTACGTGAATTCTTCCAATATAATGTGGGTTGAGTTTCTTGTCCGTTAATACTGTGGACCGCCCATAAGGCGTTCATTAGAGGGGTTTTTATTAAACTGAGCCATACTGCAAGGAAAGCCAGAGATAATAAGAATTTCGGAGCTATTGGCCTCTATTAAGGACATGGAGAATAAGAATAAATCCACCCCTGTATTTTCAGATCATTTAAAAGACCTCAGACTCCAACTTAAAGATTGCCTCCTTTATAGATATGAACAAAACCTACAAAAGGTTAAAGCTAAATACTACTCTCAAAATAATAAAGTAGGTAGACTGTTAGCTCAGCGCGTGAAATCTCAGACGATTAAGTCTAGGATTACTTACATACGACCCTCTAAAGATAACTTGATGATTATGGATCCCTAGGGTATAGATGACAGCTTTATGGAATACTATTCTTCTCTTTTAGACCCCTCCCCAAATGCCCCCTACAACTCCCTGACAGACATTAAGGCCTTCCTGAGTAGTCTCAACCTTCCACATATCTCAGCTGAACAATTAGATCTATTGAGTACCCCTCTCTCTACAAATGAGCTTAAGAAAATAAGACTCTCTTCCCAACCAGAAAGCCCTTCTAATAGTTATTATAAGACCTTTATAGATATCCTCCTTCCCTTCATGCAGGAGGCATTACAGAAAGGGTTTTCTAGCGGATCCTTCCCATCGGAGTTACCATGCCGGATCCTTCCCATCGGAGTTACCATGCCGAAACCAGTTATAGTTACCATGCCGAAACCAGGGAAACCACCAGACACTCCGCAAAACTTTAGGCCCATTTCCCTACTAAATACAGACCTAAAAATCTATGCCAAAGCCTTAGCCACCCGTTTAGCGCCCATTCTATCCTAGCTAATAGATTGTGACAAATCTGGATTGATCAGAGGCAGACAAATAATTGGTAACACATGGCGGGTTATGAACATAGTTGACCAGATTGAGAGGTCAGGATTGGGAGCAGTGCTGGTCACCCTAGATGCCGAAAAGGCATTTGATCGTATTAACTGGTCTTTTGCCTTCTCTGTGCTTCAAACAATGGGTTTGTGTGGCCCCTTCTTAGGTGCAGTGAAAGCACTATATAGTAACCGTGTATATGTAAATAATGCTGTCATCTCCATTCACAATCACCAATGGTAGCCGACAGGGATGCCCTCTTTCCCCTCTTATATTTAACTATATTTCCATTAAACCCCTAGCCCAGGCTATCCGTAACTCTGAAGAGGTCAAAGGTATTGATATTGGGGGAAGGTCGCATAAACTTTCATTGTATGCTGATGATGTCATTTTGACACTCAGTTCACCAGAACTTTCCTTACCTGCGGTGATGGAAATCATCCAAAAGAAGGGAAATACTCCTTTTATAAGCTGGCAAACAGAATGTGTTCAGTATTTAGGTACCAAGGTTACTAATAAAATCAAGCTCCTATACCGCCTTAACTATCTCCCCTTGCTTGAGGTAGTGGGGAAGGATCTGCTCCAGTTCAATAAACAAGAAATATCTTGGGTGGGTCGCATAGCAACATTTTAGATGCTAACTCTTCCAAAAATCTTATATACTTTTAGGACAGTGCCTATACAGGGAGTGCAGAATTATTAGGCAAGTTGTATTTTTGAGGATTAATTTTATTATTGAACAACAACCATGTTCTCAATGAACCCAAAAAACTCATTAATATCAAAGCTGAATATTTTTGGAAGTAGTTTTTAGTTTGTTTTTAGTTTTAGCTATTTTAGGGGGATATCTGTGTGTGCAGGTGACTATTACTGTGCATAATTATTAGGCAACTTAACAAAAAACAAATATATACCCATTTCAATTATTTATTTTTACCAGTGAAACCAATATAACATCTCAACATTCACAAATATACATTTCTGACATTCAAAAACAAAACAAAAACAAATCAGTGACCAATATAGCCACCTTTCTTTGCAAGGACACTCAAAAGCCTGCCATCCATGGATTCTGTCAGTGTTTTGATCTGTTCACCATCAACATTGCGTGCAGCAGCAACCACAGCCTCCCAGACACTGTTCAGAGAGGTGTACTGTTTTCCCTCCTTGTAAATCTCACATTTGATGATGGACCACAGGTTCTCAATGGGGTTCAGATCAGGTGAACAAGGAGGCCATGTCATTAGATTTTCTTCTTTTATACCCTTTCTTGCCAGCCACGCTGTGGAGTACTTGGACGCGTGTGATTGAGCATTGTCCTGCATGAAAATCAAGTTTTTCTTGAAGGATGCAGACTTCTTCCTGTACCACTGCTTGAAGAAGGTGTCTTCCCGAAACTGGCAGTAGGACTGGGAGTTGAGCTTGACTCCATCCTCAACCCGAAAAGGCCCCACAAGCTCATCTTTGATGATACCAGCCCAAACCAGTACTCCACCTCCACCTTGCTGGCGTCTGAGTCGGACTGGAGCTCTCTGCCCTTTACCAATCCAGCCACGGGCCCATCCATCTGGCCCATCAAGACTCACTCTCATTTCATCAGTCCATAAAACCTTAGAAAAATCAGTCTTGAGATATTTCTTGGCCCAGTCTTGACGTTTCAGCTTGTGTGTCTTGTTCAGTGGTGGTCGTCTTTCAGCCTTTCTTACCTTGGCCATGTCTCTGAGTATTGCACACCTTGTGCTTTTGGGCACTCCAGTGATGTTGCAGCTCTAAAATATGGCCAAACTGGTGGCAAGTGGCATCTTGGCAGCTGCATGCTTGACTTTTCTCAGTTCATGGGCAGTTATTTTGCGCCTTGGTTTTTCCACACGCTTCTTGCGACCCTGTTGACTATTTTGAATGAAACGCTTGATTGTTCGATGATCACGCTTCAGAAGCTTTGCAATTTTAGGAGTGCTGCATCCCTCTGCAAGATATCTCACTATTTTTGACTTTTCTGAGCCTGTCAAGTCCTTCTTTTGACCCATTTTGCCAAAGGAAAGGAAGTTGCCTAATAATTATGCACACCTAATATAGGGTGTTGATGTCATTAGACCACACCCCTTCTCATTACAGAAATGCACATCACCTAATATGCTTAATTGGTAGTAGGCTTTCGAGCCTATACAGCTTGGAGTAAGACAACATGCATAAAGAGGATGATGTGGTCAAAATACTCATTTGCCTAATAATTCTGCACGCAGTGTATGTATCCCGTCCTCGTTTTTTTTCATGGCATTAATAAGCTACTTAATACCTTTATCTGGACCCCCAAACGTCCACGTATTGCCTACAAATCATTGAATAAATACATGAAAGCAGGGGGTTTAGGCCTCCCTAATATCTATGATTATTATATTGCTACTCACTTGAGTTTCCTGAGAGAGTGGTGGAGAGGTGATCTACAACACTATTGGATTCATATGGAGACAGCCATTTCTCCTAGACATAACCTAAAGGCTTTACTTATAGCAGCCCTCGACCCATCGCTCTCTCTTGGAACTCTCCCAAGCTTTCCTCTTTCTCCATCTCAGCTTGGAGAACCTTTCATTCCAAAGCTCCTAAAGTACATTTTTCGACTAGGACCTATGTCCCATTAGAGACAGTAGCCTTTTTTGTCTCTGATCTGGAGGTGGAAGCATGGGCGTCCAAAGGTCTCTTTTCAGTAGCACTCCTTTTTGAAGGACACCAGTTGAAAAAGTTTTCCTCCTTACATGACCAGTACTCTATATCCCATAAAGATTTTTATATATACCTTAGAATCTGCCAACTCTTTCATACTAGAGATGCCTTGCAGATATCATCATGTGAAGAGGTTATTGACCTCTGGAATACAACAGAGTATACATCAACTGGCTTACGGCCTTTATATGCTATCCTCAGCTCTAAACAAGTATTTGTGAAATCTACTCCATTTATTTCATGGGAAAAGGAACTGAGTAGGGAATTCTCTGTTTCCAGCTGGTCCTCTTCACTTTCTTTTATATCTAAAACTTTTACTTGTGTATCTCAAAACAATGCTTAGATGGTACCTTACACCCGACAGACTGAGACACATATATCCCGGTACTTCCCACTTATGCTGGAGAGGTTGTGGTGGTAGGGGATCCCTTCTGCATATCCTTTGGTCATGCCCTATCTCTCAACATTTATGGAAGGGAAGCTTTGACCTCTTATTCTCTATCGTGGGGAGAAGTATTACTCCTTCCCCTGAACAGGCCCTATTGTTCCACAATATCATGGATTACCCAGCTCACCTCCGTAACATTATAGGCCATGTTCTGCTATCTACTAAACTGGTATTAACAAGATATTGGAAGAACGCTACCATCCCCTCCCTACAAGAAGTGATAATAATGGTGATTACGTCATGTGCATATGAGAAAATGTTGGCCTATATGAACCATACCTACCCCAAAATTGAGACTTCTTGGAAAACATGGTTGTCCTCCACCTATGCGGTTATTCCAAGAAAGTAAAGTATCTTGCGTCCTTCTCATGTAGCTGAGAGTGAACAGCGTAGTTTATTAAGTTGTTCTTTTGTTCTTCTTTATTCTTTGATGATATGTTTTGCATTGACTTCCAAATACTCTGATTGATGGAGTTTTGCTGCAGCAAATGTGCAATTAGAGCTTACAGGTAATGCAGCAGGTTTTCTACCTCCAATAATATGACAACTTCTCACATATTTACTTATTAGTCGGTGAAAACTAGACTTAAATGCGAAATGTCAAAGAGACTCGAATGGTTTATTTGTGAATGCTTCAATGTAAGAATATTGATGGATACTCATTTCTTTCTTTATTGTATTCTTAAAAAAAACAATAAAAACCTATTGTTCTAAAGGGAACATGTCTTTTTGCTTTGGGGGTAAACTATCACCATGCTTTTATGAAGCTGGGGTTTAGCTTTTTAATGATACCCCAGCAAAACGTGTCCTTTATGCGATTATCTAGAAAAAAGTTAGAATTTACTGGAGATTAATCCGGGACTCATCTTCAGCTTCATTGGGAGCATGTGCATATGAAGCCACACCACGGTAGAAGGTACACCTTGCTTCAATGCGCATAAACAAAATGTCTTCAATCAGTCTCCAAATTAAAGTACCTGTTCAGTGCCACTGTTTCAAGACTACAGAGCTTGTCCACTTTCTACCTTGTGCCATGATTACAGTACCTGGTTGTCAGCCTTGAGTTATGGTGGGGGTTCAATAGCCAAAGCACTCCCTTATAACCAGAACAAAGAAGCCACAACAGTAAAGAATGCATTTACCTCTTTTCGGTGTTTGAACCTTGAAGGGGTTGTCTGTGACTTACTCACTGATCACCTATTTCTACAAGACTATGTCAGAATCCTGTAGAAAATGCTGCAGACAGTAAGGACAGTTATACGTCTTGCTTATTTATAGTATTTACAGGTTTATGAAGTAGCTTTTAATTGCATATAGATTGGAGGTCCTCAATATAAAGCTGACATACTGTAGATTTTTATTATACCCTGTTATAAAATAGGTATGACACTGTGCAGTGGCTATTAATACGCACTGTACAGATTGCCATCTATATATTAATTCCCACAGTGCAAATTACTCTACGGTGATTCATAGAAACATAGAATGTGTCGGCAGATAAGAACCATTTGGCCCATCTAGTCTGCCCAATATACTGAATACTATGGATAGCCCCCGGCCCTATCTTATATGAAGGATGGCCTTGTGCCTATCCCATGCATGCTTAAACCCCTTCACTGTATTTGCAGCTACCACTTCTGCAGGAAGGCTATTCCATGCATCCACTACTCTCTCAGTAAAGTAATGCTTCCTTATATTACTTTTAAACCTTTGCCCCTCTAATTTAAAACTGTGTCCTCTTGTGGTAGTTTTTCTTCTTTTAAATATGCTCTCTTCCTTTACCGAGTTGATTCCCTTTATGTATTTAAAAGTTTCTATCATATCCCCTCTGTCTCTTCTTTCTTCCAAGCTATACATATTAAGGTCCTTTAACCTTTCCTGGTAAGTTTTATCCTGCAATCCATGTACTAGTTTAGTAGCTCTTCTCTGAACTCTCTCTAGAGTATCTATATCCTTCTGGAGATATGGCCTCCAGTACTGCGCACAATACTCCAAGTGAGGTCTCACCAGTGTTCTGTACAGCGGCATAAGCACTTCACTCTTTCTACTGCTTATACCTCTCCCTATACATCCAAGCATTCTGCTGGCATTTCGTGCTGCTCTATTACATTGTCTTCCCACCTTTAAGTCTTCTGAAATAATTACTCCTAAATCCCTTTCCTCAGATACTGAGGTCAGGACTGTGTCAAATATTCTATATTCTGCCCTTGGGTTTTTACGCCCCAGGTGCATTATCTTGCACTTATCCACATTAAATTTCAGTTTCCAGAGTTCTGACCATTCTTCTAGTTTTCCTAAATCCTTTTCCATTTGGCGTTTCCCTCCAGGAACATCAACCCTGTTACCTATCTTTGTGTCATCAGCAAAAAGACAAACCTTACCAGCGAGGCTTTTTGCAATATCACTTATGAAGATATTAAACAAAATCGGTCCCAGTACAGATCCCTGTGGAACCCCACTGGTAACATGACCTTGTTTTGAATGTTCTCCATTGACTACCACCCTCTGTTGTCTGTCACTCAGCCACTGCCTAATCCACTCAACAATATGGGAGTCCATGCTCAATAACTGCAGTTTATTGATAAGTCTTCTATGTGGGACAGTGTCAAAAGCCTTACTAAAATCTAGATATGCGATGTCTACTGCACCTCCACCGTCTATTATTTTATTCACCCAGTCAAAAAAATCTATAAGATTTGTTTGACATGATCTCCCTGAAGTAAACCCATGTTGTTTTTCATCTTGCAATCCATGGGATTTTAGATGTTCCACAATCCTATCCTTTAATAGGGTTTCCATTAATTTGCCTACTATTGATGTCAGACTCACTGGTCTATAGTTGCTCGATTCCTCCCTACTACCTTTCTTGTGAATGGGCACGACATTAGCCAATTTCCAATCTTCCGGGACGACTCCTGTTACTAATGATTGGTTAAATAAATCTGTTAACGGTTTTGCCAGCTCACCACTAAGCTCTTTTAATAATTTTGGGTGTATCTCATCAGGCCCCTGTGACTTATTTTTCTTCACCTTAGACAGCAAACTTAGAACATCTTCCTCTGTAAAGATACATGCATCAAACGATTTATTAGTCATTCTTTCTAGTGGAGGTCCTTCTCCTTTTTCTTTTGTAAAAACTGAACAGAAGTATTCATTAAGGCAGTCGGCTAGCCCTTTATTCTCTTCTACATACCTTCCGTCCTTTGATTCGCACTTGGTCAAAAAATATTTTTATTTGGTTACAAATATTTTCTTCCATACCACCTACAAATCAATCTCTACAGAGCTCCAGATATTTTACTACTGTTATCTGTTATTTTATGTATATTAGTTAATGAGGTATAAAGTGATACTATAATATGTATGACTGGTAATAAACGCTACAACAGGTTTTCTGTAGTTTTTCCAAATTTCGTAGTTTTCAAAGTCTGTTCTTCACATATTTGACTATATCATCATGCTTACTTCTCACCCAGCCAGTTCTCTAAGCTCTGCATACTTGAGGGAAAATCACCATAAAACAGATGTCTGCAGATGAGGTACTGGCTTAGCTATAATCTCCATTTATGTCTCAAGGCCTGTTTAAACAGTTGGACGATGATTTATAGGTAAGGGGACAGCTTTCTTTTCTTGCTTGGAAAGAGCTAATTTGGATACTTTTGGTTGTGGCACACATTTCAGGTAAGTGGGATGTTCTATTTTACTTTCTAGTTGCAGTAGTAATGACAGCAAGAAAATATTGTCAATAAGTATAAAGAAAGCCTACACACTTTACAGAAAGGAAGACATCTTTATGACAGCAGTCAGCATTTATGTGTATCTAATATAAAAATCACGAGATGCTGTAAATGGAAAATTACTGACAACCAGTCACCAGTACACAATAAAGAAAATACACAGCTTAAAATAAACCCACCATAAAAAATCAAGAGCATAAAGGATTTAGCACTTCTTACTAAAGCATTAAAGGGTTGTCCCATGTCCATGATCAGTAAGGTGAGTAAGACTTAAGGTCCATTTACACGGGACGATATTATAGCAGATTGTCAGGAAGGAAGCGTTCCTTCCCGACAATCTGCTGATGACTAGCGGAGGAGACTGGTGCATTTACATGGAGCGATCTCCTCCAGAGTATGGGGAGGAGCAATTGCTATTGCCATTGCTCTTCCCCATAAGGACTCGCTGTTTGCCGGCACAATCTGCTGCCGGTAAATGATAATTTTTTTGTGTGCACAAACGATCCGATTACCCCATTAACAAGTGTTTTGCTCGTTCATCGGGTAATCGGGGGTACAGTTACACCGCCCGATCATCGCTAATGAGCGTTACTATGAACGCTCTTTAGCGATAATCTGTGCGATTCTCATTCCATGTAAAGGGCCCTTTACAGTATTATTTTAAAAACCTATTCACTCAGATAAAAATTCTATGGTAAAGGGGTTATGTTAAGAAGCCATAACAATTTTTCTATAATTTTTGTATCCATCTGTGTTACATGCTTGTTATGGGATCTCCTGGTGTTCTTTTGATTCCCTCTCAGAACGTCCATCCGGTCATACATGCTCAGTAGCTCAGTCTTACCACCTGGTTCCTCTTGTACATAAGTGGCAGACTGAGTTTTTCATTATTCAAATTTTTTAAAAGAAATGTTATATTTAACTGTGGTATTTTTTCTACAACAAAATGTCTTAAGTACAGAGAATATATTCTGTTCCCCATTAGATATATTTGGAAAAATCTCAGCTGCCTATTTCCACCACTAAGGGAGGTCATCGGTATACTGCTATATATGGCTCCTACTGACGCGATGAGGAACCTAAGGCCTCGTTCACATTTCCGCTTTTCAATGACGTTAGCTGCCGAAATGTTCCACGGAGAGCACACATGCCCATTTATTTTAATGTGTCAGTTCATGCATCAGTATTTTATTTACTGACCGTGGGTCAGTGAAAAAATCATGGAGACATGCACAACTTTGGTCCGTGATGCAGACCAAACACGCCCATTATAGTCCAAGAGTCCGTGTACTGTGGTCATTTTTGCTACACATAGGAACTTTGGTTCAGGTCAAAAATAGATAATTTGAATTGAGGTGAAATAAATAATGTCATCGTTAGGCCTCATGCACACGACCGTTGTTGTGTTCCGTTCCGCAAAATGGGGTTCCGTTGTTCCGTGATCCGCTTCCGTTTTTGTTTCCGTGTGTCTTCCTTTATTTTTGGAGGATCACCAGACATGAAGGAAAGTAAAAAAAATCTAAGACAGGTTTGCCATGCAAATGATAGGGAAAAAAAAAACGGACGTGGACGACAATCTTGTGTGCCTCCGTGTTTTTTAGCGGTCCTATTGACTTGAATGGGTCCGCAAACCGTTTTCCGCGAAAATAATAGGACAGGTTATATTTTTTGGACGGACTGGAACCATGGATCACGGACGCGGATGACAAACGGTGCATTAGCCGAGTTTTCAACAGACCCATTGAAAGTCAATGGGTCCGCAGAAAATCACGAAAAACGGCACAACGGACACGGAATAAAACAACGGTCGTGTGCATGAGGCCTTAGTCTGAAGTTCACTGCTGTGATCCTTAGCACGACCCCACTGTAGGGAATCACATTACTTAATGTCTATGAAAGAAACAATTTTATCTCATCAAAATTGTAGCAGAATATTTATTGGCATGGCAGACTTTTGTGCTGTTAAAACCAAATTCTGGGTAAAAATTGAAAAATTAGCTTTTGCATTTTCTTGTACAGAATTATTTCCTGTGCAGGTTAACATGAAAACTGCCTGACCATTGGAAGGAGATGCTCTGGATGGGTGGATATACAGTACAGACCAAAAGTTTGGACACACCTTCTCATTCAAAGAGTTTTCTTTATTTTCATGACTATGAAAATTGTAGATTCACACTGAAGGCATCAAAACTATGAATTAACAAATGTGGAATTATATACATAACAAACAAGTGTGAAACAACGGAAAATATGTCATATTCTAGGTTCTTCAAAGTAGCCACCTTTTGCTTTGATTACTGCTTTGCACACTCTTGGCATTCTCTTGATGAGCTTAAAGAGGTAGTCCCCTGATGAGCTTAAAGAGGTGTGCCCTGTCAGGTTTAATAAGTGGGATTTCTTGCCTTATAAATGGGGTTGGGACCATCAGTTGCGTTGAGGAGAAGTCAGGTGGATACACAGCTGATAGTCCTACTGAATAGACTGTTAGAATTTGTATTATGGCAAGAAAAAAGCAGCTAAGTAAAGAAAAACGAGTGGCCATCATTACTTTAAGAAATGAAGGTCAGTCAGTCAGCCGAAAAATTGGGAAAACTTTGAAAGTAAGGGCTATTTGACCATGAAGGACAGTGATGGGGTGCTGCGCCAGATGACCTGGCCTCCACAGTCACCGGACCTGAACCCAATCGAGATGGTTTGGGGTGAGTGAAGGCAAAAGGGCCAACAAGTGCTAAGCATCTCTGGGAACTCCTTCAAGACTGTTGGAAAACCATTTCAGGGGACTACCTCTTGAAGCTCATCAAGAGAATGCCAAGAGTGTGCAAAGCAGTAATCAAAGCAAAAGGTGGCTACTATGAAAAACCTAGAATATGACATATTTTCAGTTGTTTCACACTTGTTTGTTATGTATATAATTCCACATGTGTTAATTCATAGTTTTGATGCCTTCATAGTCATGAAAATAAAAAAAACTCTTTGAATGAGAAGGTGTGTCCAAACTTTTGGTCTGTACTGTAGATGACACATGGAGGGTAAAAAACAGACAACCGACCCTTCACAGACATCTTCATGGATGAAACACTGATCATTTTGTCATGGACATCATCACTCATAGGGGCGTATGAAACAGGTCTTACAGTTAAAAGGGGTTATCTGGGAAATAATATTGATGACCTATCCACAGAATAGGTCATTAATATCACATTGGTGGGGGTCCAAGTCCCGGCACCCCCACCAACCAGCTGTTTCGGGAAGCTGCGGCACTCACTGGAGCTAAGGTGAGTGTGGCGGCGACCTCCCGGGTGCTTACTAAGCACAGCACCGTACATCGTATAGCGGCTGTGCTTGCTATTGCAGCCTCATTGACTTGGAAGGATAACCTATCCTAACGATAGGTCATCAATATTAATTCCCAGATAACCCCTTTAAATATGCTGGAATATGGTCCATATGTGGAGTTCTTTTGCATTCAGTTAAGGGCTCATTCAGACAAACGTAAAGGCTCTGTGCCTGTGCTATGGACCACAAATAGTGGTCCGCAATTCACGGGCACTGGCAATGTGCACTCCATGGTGCGGACATGGACCCACTGACTTTAATGGGTCCACAAATACAAATACTAAAAAAGATAGGACATATCTTTGTTGCACTGAGGAGGCACAGACCTGAAAGCCCACGGAAGCACTTCATAGTGGGCTTCCAATTCGTGCCTCCATTCCGCAAAAGATAAGACATGTCCTATCTTTGGCCGTATATTGTGGATCGCAGACCCATTCCAGTCAGCCCGCCATTTGTGGTCCACAATATGGGCACGGAGCCCTTACGTTCGTCTGCATGAGCCCTAACAATCAGTTTGCATGGACACTGTGATGTGCAGATTGAGGAAATTCTCCTGTATTGCAAGTATTTTGCATTGCAAGAATAACTGGCCAAAGCCGATCACCAGTGCTTTGTAAAGATACGGCCACACCAGGGGCGCAGCTATAGGGGAATAAGGGGAAGCGGCTGCTTTGGGGCCCAAACTCAGAAGGGGCCCATCCAGGAGGAGGACTAAAAGATTGTATTGTCAGGGCCTCATCAACAGTATTATACAATTACATTATATACAGTGACTGTAGGAAACGGACGGAGCGGCGGCTGGGCCTCGTCTGAGAGAGTGATCTTGACTAGTCACAGGAGTGGAGGTCGCACAGGAGGAGAGGGTTGTGAAGAAGTTGCTGTGGGGTCCAGTCATTTCTAGTTATGCCACTGGGCCACACGGTGCGACCAAGTCACGGCTAAGTACTCAGGGACGGACTGGAAACTTAATGTGGCCCTGGAAACAACCTAAAAGTGGCCCCATGTTGCGGACAGGTCCAAATTGACAGAAGGTGGGTCAACACAAGTAGGCAGGGCCAAAACACGTAGGCCGGGACAACAGAAGTAGACAGGACATCAATACCATAGTGCAGAACAAAATGCCGCCCCAGCAGAACCAAATACCACAATAGAGCACAAAATACTGCCTTAGTATGAAACCATATATTCATCCTGAGGATGGTGATACAGTTGAATTTAGGAGGGCCCCTGTGGCTGCTGGTGCTCCTACATTAATTACTGCTGAGAGTATCAGATCTTTATGTACCTGGCTGGCGGTCATAAGAAGGACTTGGGCAGCCCCCTGGGCATCGGCCCACCGGGAAATTTCCCTGTAGGGTGTATGGCCAATCCGCCCCTGTAAGTACTGCACAGCCATGCAAATCATAGCGGGATCTTAATAACTGATTAGGACTGAGCTGCTTTCTCACGGTAAATGTGCAGCCTTTAACAATGAACACCGAATAAATAATTTGGTTCTAATGAGTTAACAGCGCGGTCACAATCGTGGCATCGCCGCACCGTGCGGCTGTACACTAATCATTATTTCACAAAATACAAATAGCCTATTCATATCCCCATCATCCTGATACTGAGACTAGGGGACATTCAAATTAACACAATATGCGACCTTCACTTTTAACCTTGAGACGTACAGCTGCTCGCTGTGAAAGCTATTATCACTGTTTTAATTGGAAACAAGTAAAGTATTGTGAGATTTTCTGCGTCATTTAGTTGTTATTGGATACAGTACAGAACATGACTGCAGAGCCACATGGTTACTTCTCGCCGTACAACTACCCACCAACAAATACATCGGAAGTTGTGAAGAGCGAAGCTGGTTCCTCTTGCTTAGGACTAACACGGTTAGTTCAGCTCAATAACTGAATTTCATTAAAATCCCTATGTCTGTACATACAGTAAAATGTAGTGGCTCTGATGAGGCTGTTTAAAGATGGCCGCCATTATCGGCCATCTTTAACATGCATACCTTGTTACTGTGAGTGGCGGCACATGCATAAATGTATTTCATAACAAATACAAACCTGAATTCGTGTGAGCGCAATAATCATTAGCAATCCGCCGCTACTCACAGTCTTGCCATAATGGCGGCCCTCTGAAAGGCTACTTTCACATATGCGTTTATGCTGTCCGGTTTTGAGATCCGTAAGGGGATCTCAAAACCACAGCAAAATGCATCCGTTCAGAATGGATCAGGTTGCATTAGGCTACTTTCACACCACCGTTTTTCCTGGATCCGTCATGGATCATCAAAAACGCTTCCGTCATGATAATACAACCGCCTGCATCCGTTATGAACAGATATTTTGTGTCAGAGAAAACGGATCCGTCACCATTGACTTACATTGTGAGTCATGACAGATCTGTCTTGCTCCGCATCCCTGGACGCACTCAAAAACGCTGTTTGCAGTGCATTTGTGTGTGTGATGGGAACGCAATAAAACGGAACGGAATGCATTCTGGTGCACTTTGTTCCCTTCAGTTCAGTTTTGTCACCATCGACAATGAATGGGGCTGAAGCGTTTTCCCCCCGCTATTGAGACCCTATGATGGATCTTAATAGTGGAAAGGGAAAGCGCAGATGTGAAAGTAGTCTCATATCAAAAATGAAGAAACCGGCACTAAAACTATTGTAAGTCAATGAGTGCCCGATCCGTTTACTTCGTGTCTGCAAAAAACGGATCCGTCACCATTGACGTATATGGTTTTTGATGACTGATCCAGCTTGTTCAGTTTCCCATGCCGGGCACAAAACTGATGCTTGCAGAGGTTTTGTGTCCGGTCACAGAACGCAACAAACCGGAACGGAATGTATTCTGATGCACCCCGTTCCGGTTTGTTCAGTTTTGCCCCCATTGACAATAAATGGGGACAAAACTGAAGCATTTTTCTCCTGTTTTGATAGCCTGTGTCGGATCTCAAGACCCGAAAGGAAAATGCAGATGTGTAAGTAGCCTAAACAGCCTCATCGGAGCCAATACATTTTACTGCGTGTACAGACGTAGGGATTTTAACGAAATTCAGTTACTGAGTTGAACGAATCTGGTTTGTCCAAAGCAGGAGGAACCAGATTCACTCATCACCAATCAGAAAATAAACAGGACTGTGTGAACTGGGACAAAGGTGATGTTTGCGCTCTTCAGGCCTCATGTCCATGACCATAAATAGGATCCTGAATGTGGTGGCAATGAAGCTCAATCGGGCCGTGCATTTTAGCACTGTTAGGGTACATTTGTAACAATGGCAGCTGGCAGCCGCTAGCATGCAGCGCATCCTGCTATGTACCTCAGTTGAACTGCACACAAGGCTCCTCTTCTCCGCTGCAGGCTCCGGACCCGCTTTTTCTGCACTGTCGCGGGCAGCGACAGCTTCAGTTGCACCTTGTAGGAGCCACACGCGTCCTGTTTCTTTAAGGGTTCGTGCACGCCCCTGATTCCGCCTTCTCTCCAATCCTGGCCAGGCACCACCTTTATAAGGGTGCTTCCCCCTTCCTGTGATGCCTGAGCAATATTGTAGTTTTCAGGTTCCAGCTCGTTGTTCCTGTGTTGATATCCTGCTTCCGACCTTAGCCTGTATCCTGACCTCGTCTCTGCCTGATCCTCCTGTACCTCGCTGCTCTCAAGTGTATAATTCGGATTGTCGACGACAACTCTGTCTGCTGTTCAGCTTGTTACACCTGCTGCACCTGAGCTATTCAGCACTGCTGTTTTACCAACTCAGCTCTGCTTCATCTGACTCTGCTGCTGCGCTTCTTCCATCCAGCGACAGCTCGCTCCACCTGCCTGTATCCCCAGTGCTTCCACCGGGGCGTTCTGGCCTGCTCGGCCAGCTGCCACTTAGCCGGGACCATTCTTGCGGTATCGACCTGGTGTCTCCCCTGCAGCTAAGACCAGCTTCCGCATCCTGGAGCGGGATAAAGGGTGAAGACCAGGGGAACACTTAGATGCCGCTCCCAAGTTTGGCCCAAAGCCAAACCGATAAGTGGCACAGCGGGTCTACACCCGTTGGAGCGTTACAAAATTCATGCTCAGCTGAATTTCAGTTGCAGACATTTCAGAAATAATTCTTTGTTTCTATGAGGCATATGCTGTGTATTAAAGCCAGTTTTTTCTCTAGAACACCTATTTTGGTTGTTTCTAAGGCCAAATCTGGTCCATGATCCTATATCTCGCCCAGAACATTTGATATATTACCCAACTACAGACCAATAGGACAGTTTTATTAATGTTTGCGTCGGTCTAAAAAGTGATTGCACATTTGCACAATTTTGCACAACTTGGGTTTCTACATGGTTTCCAACTTTCTAAAAAATGGGGTGGGGCTTAGCGGGAAGATGAGGGCTTCACAGGAAAGGAGTGTGGCTTAAGGTGGGAAGGGGTGTGACTTAAGATGTGACTCTTTTCATCAAAAATTGTGCCACAATTCCGGCGTAAAAATCTGCCAAGCACTAGTTGATATAGAGTCAGTGAAAAGTGTCTATCCCTTAACCAGATTTATCTTCCAGCCTGAGCCTCTGTGATAAATCTGGTGCCGGTCTAGGCAGTCGGTATAAGCTTACGCCATCTACAGGATTCTGGGCCCATATTCCTGCATTTAAGGCTACATGCACACAAGCGTATGTGTTTTGCGGTCCGCAAATTGCGGCTCCGCAAAAAAAAAAAAACGGGTGACATCTGTATGCCATCCATTTTTTTTTGCGGATCCATTGTAACAATGCCTTAAACAGACAAGAATAGGACATGTTCTATTTTTTTTTGCAGGTCTACGGAACGGACATACTGATGTGGACAGCACATGGTGAAATGAATGGGTCTGCAACCTATCCGCAAAAAAAATGGAACAGACACGGAAACAAACAACGTTAGTGTGCATGAGGCCTAACCGGCTTCTATTCTATCTTTAAGCTGAGAGATTCTTAAGAAGAACATTATAGAAGATGCTAAAGAAGAATAAATTGCATCAATAGATAGAAAATTGGATATTTCCGTTCCCCTTTCTAATACAGCATGTCCCTACACCTGATGACATTGTCCAATCAGTGCTGACAGTGTCAGGGTATGACGAATCCTATCAACAGGGAGAACGGTAACACACAATATACAATATATGCATCCATTTCCAGGAGGAATAACTGAGGAACACCACAATACTGAGTTTTATGAAAAGTGTTCCATCATTCGTACTACATGTGAAATACAAGACGTGGCAGGAAAGCTGACAGGGCCTAATTAGGCAAACTTGTCACCTGGAGATGTGGGTGTGAGGTTCAGTGGAGTCAATAAGACTGGAAAGTTATATTGCCAAGGAGGAAAGAGCTCAGACGAGTACTGTAAGTCCCTTTATTCTTACAATTGGTGTGGTTTCTACAACCCTATAACATGTCAGAAGATAGAAAAACATGCACAAAGGGGGAGTTTTAGTAAGACCACTAATACAGTAATTTGTCTGGCGTGAGATGCAGCACAGTTATCAAAGGGGTTCTCCGGGAATTAATAAAAATTACTAAAACACTTAAATATTACTTTAATATAGATATATTACCAAATACCTTTCATTAGTTATAATAGCTCATTTGTAAACAATCAAGGAAATAAAATGGCCACGTCCTATTAGTATACACAAAACCTGTCCTAATCACACAGCAGGACAAGTAACTTCAGAACACTGAGCTAAAGAGCTGCCTCATCCTCCTCTCTCTGCTCTGCTTGTCAGGGAATATGATCCTGAATACAGATGATAAGATCTTCAGATGAATCTCTGTAGGAATGGAGTTCATGAGGAGACATGAAGTACAGAGAGGAGGTAAGGATGTGGTAATGAGCAGCAGCACTTCTGGTCTCCATTACCAAAGCCCCATATTACCTGTCCTGTCCGTCCTCTCTGTACTTCATGTCTCTTCATGAACTCCATTCCTACAGAGATTCAGCTAAAGATCTTATCAGCTGTATTCAGGATCATAATCCCTGACAAGCAGAGAGGAGGATGAGGCGGCTCTAGCTCAGTGTTGTAAAGTAACTTGTCCTCCTGTGTGATTAGGACAGATTTTATCGGTACTAATAGGACGGCAGCCGTTTTATTTTTCCTGATGATTGCTCCCCAGACAAAATAAGCCATTACAACTAATTTAAGGTATTTGGGAATATATTATTTAGAAAGTAATTTATAAGTATTTTCAGTAATTTTATTTTGTTAATTTCTGAGGAACCCCTCCTTCACGGCAGGGGTCCGGCAGTCACTGATAGCAGGACCCCTGCTGTATGCGCCGGCATTAAACCTTTATGTGCCGCGATTAGCGTTGACCACGGCACGTGTGATATCCGTGCAGCGAAGGAGAATCTGTGACGGGGACCCGATAGCAGGGAAGGCAGACCGATGCCTTCCTTAGGCATCGTGGCTGCCTTCCGTGACAGCCTGTGAGATCCAGCCGCCTGGATCTCACAGGCAAGCAGGCTGAAGTATATTACATTCAGTAATACACTTACAGCCAATGTTTTACAATACAGAAGTATTGTAAAGCATTGTAAAGGGGATTAGACTCCCAAAAGTTGAAGGGTCCTTTTGCCAAAATAAAGTAAAACATTTTTTTAAAAAAAAAATTGGGAAAAAAAGAAAAGTAGACATATTAGGTATCGCCGCGTCCGTATCAACCGGCTCTATAAAAATATCACATGACCTAACCCCTCAGATGAACACCGTAAAAAAATAAAAAATAAAAACTGTGCTAAAAGAAACATTGTTTTGTCTCCTTACATTACTAAAAGTGCAATACCAAGCAATCAAAAAGGCATATGTCCCCCAAAATAGTGTCAATCAAACCATCATCTCATCCCGCAAAAATGATACCCTACCTAAGACAATCGCCCAAAAAATTAAAAAAAATATGGCTCTCAGACTATGGAGACACTAAAACATGATATTTTTTTTTTGTTCCAAAAAAGATATTGGTGTGTAAAACTTAAATAAAAAATAAAAAAAGTATACATGTTAGGTATTGCCACGTCCGTAATGATCTTCTCTATAAAAATACCACATGACCTAATCCCTCAGGTAAACACCGTGTAGGAGGGCGCAAGGGTCCATCATTGACGGAAGGTACATGTCACCGAGGTTCCTGGCCTCGGTGAGATAAGAAACGGTAATTTTGTGTGTCAGCGGCAGTGCTCGCTGACACTGTTTTACTAAGTGTGGCTGTAAAGCCAATCCGGGCTGGTTCTTATTGGGAGCAGCCAAAGAGAAGGGTGGGTGGCTGTTCCCCACGTCCAGGCCAGGTTTTGGGCTGGGGTTTAAAAAGCCAGCCAGCAGCTCAGCTGGGTGTGGTATGTTCCTCCAAGTGAGAGTGGAGCTGGGAAAGCTCTGTGTTTTTGGGAGCTGCATGAGAGCCACCTGCTGGGAGTCAGGCGCCCTAAAGCCTGCCAGGTGATTTATGTTATTTTTGGGAGCTCTTGCGGTGTGAACTAACACCAGGACTCTGTAAAGCATTGTTTTTTCTTTTCTGCCTTTTCTGTGTGAATAAACACTGGACTTTTGTTTTTCAACCGTGGTCTTGCCTCTGTATTGCGTCCGCTTACCCTGCCTACCAGAGCAAATCCCTACAATTGGTGGAGGATGCGGGCAGAAGAAGGTCCCAATCCTTTCCATCTTTGGACACCACCCTTTTTAACATGGTTTTTAGAGTTTTGTTAAACCTTTCAACCAGTCCGTCCGTTTGTGGATGGTACACGGACGTCCGTAACTGTTTAATACGCAGTAACTTACAGAGTTCCCTCATGACCTTGGACATAAACAGGGTCCCCTGGTCAGTCAGGACCTCTTTAGGTAACCGCACATTTCCATTAGCTCTTTAGCTATAAGTCTCGCCGATGTATGTCGCAGTGGCACTGCCTCCGGGTACCGAGTGGCGTAATCAAGGACAACCAAGATGTGTTGATGTCCCCTAACGGACTTCGGTACTGGGCCTACTAGGTCCATAGCGATTCACTCAAACGGCACCTCGATGATTGGGAGAGGCACCAAGGGACTGCGAAAAAGGTGCTGGGGGCTAGTTGCCTGACAGGTCGGGCAAGACTTACAGAACTCGTCTACCTCTTTAAACACACTGGGCCAGTAAAACTGTTGTAGTATCCGGTCCTGTGTTTTCTGCATTCCCAGATGACCCCCGAGAACATGCTGGTGGGCTAACTCTAACACGAGTTTGCGATAAGCTTGGGGCACCACCAACTGTTCAATGGATTCACCTCGCAGCTGATTTACCCGATACAACATATCCTGATGAACCACAAAACGGGGGAACACCGACTCTGCCCCTGGTTGTTGTGGTTCACCATCTATTATTAGTACATTTTCCCAGGCCCGGGATAAGGTTGGATCCCGGTGTTGTGCAGTACCAAAATTATCTCCGGAGACATTGAGGTCCACCAGCTCAGTCACCGGCGGCAAGTCCTCCATGTCTCCCACCATTACACTTAGCGGGGTTGTTTCCCCCTCTTCCACCGAAGTGGCGGTCACCCCTATCGCTGGCCCTTCGGACTCAGGTTCCCAGGGTTCTGGTCTCGCCCCTGAGCCGGGCCACTCTTCTAGGGTTACCCCTGTCACATGGCTATCAGTCACTCTTGTAGCTGGCCACAGTGCCGGGAAACCTGGGAAGTCTCTCCCTATTATAAGTTCATAGTGAAGGTTGGTTGCAACAGCCACATCGTGGGTCCACCTGCCAGAAACCGTGGACAGAGACACCATACCAGTAGGGTAGTCTTTTAAGTCCCCATGTATACACATGACCTCTACTTTACGGCCAGTATACTCAGTGGAGCGTACCAGGGAAGCCCTTACCAGGGTCACCAGACTCCGTGAGTCCAACAGAGCCTCCGCTGGAGTGTCTCCCACCTCAACCTGGCACATGTGGTTCAGAGACTCCGGAGCACCCACTGCACATAGTTTCGTGGCATACAATGGCTGACAGAAGCCATAGTTTGTGTCCATGGGTTCCCCCATATGTGGACAGTCAACTCGAACATGGCCAGGCTCCCGACACCGCTAGCAGATTATTGGAGCAGGGTCAACAGGGATTACATCCCGAGCAGGTTTGTTGGGCACCAGTCGCCGGGTCCGGGGCGGAGGGACACGGGATTTGAGTGCCCCCTCCCAAAAGAACCCCCCTGTAAGTTCCGGGTAGCCTCATAGCGCTCCACCAGGTCGACCATCTCCAGCTCATTACCTGGAGAGACCTGACCAATCCATTGCTGGAGAGGGGGTGGCAGAGCCCTCCAGAACCTGTCTGCTAGCAACCGGTCCAGCATAGCAGTGGGGCTCAGCACGTCAGGTTGTAGCCACTTTTGCAACAGGTTGAGCAGGTTATAATACTGGGGTCTCACGGGTTCAGCCGGGTTGAACTCCCACTGATGCACCCCCTGGGCCCAAACCATCACATTCACCCTCAGTCTTGCCAAAATCTCCCCCTTTATCTTTGGGTAGTCGGCCGCTTGGTCGTCCGGAAAATCGAAGTACACGCGCTGAGACTCTGATGCCAGGAAAAGAGCAACGACCTCAGCCCACTGGTCCGGGGGCAGCCTTTCCCTGGTGGCCACTTTCTCATACATCGCCAGGTATGTTTCAATGTCATCTGTGGGTGTCATCTTAGGGATCGCTGCACGAACTGCTTTCCAGGCATCGTGGACGCTTGGGGTTGCTCCTGCTGTTTGCAAAGTCATCACGTGTTGTAGCAGTAACCGGTTGGTCTCTTGCTGCTGCAGATTAGCCTCCATGAGGGCCTTCACAACAGCCTCCATTTTGTCATGTGACACAGGTTTAAACCTAGCATGTTTCATAAATGACCGTGTACAAACCAAAAATATTTCGTCAATCACGCCAGCCTCACTGCGCTTGCCCACTCCAAGCCTCCAATTGTAGGGATTTGCTCTGGTAGGCAGGGTAAGCGGGCGCAATACAGAGGCAAGACCAGGTTTGAAAAACAAAAGTCCAGTGTTTATTCACACAAAAAGGCAGAAAAGAAAAAACAATGATTTACAGAGTCCTGGTGTTAGTTCACACCGCAAGAGCTCCCAAAAATAACATAAATCACCTGGCAGGCTTTAGGGCGCCTGACTCCCAGCAGGCGGCGCTCATGCAGCTCCCAAAACCACAGAGCTTTCCCAGCTCCACTCTCACTTGGAGGAACATGCCACACCCAGCTGAGCTGCTGGCTGGCTTTTTAAACCCCAGCCAAAAACCTGGCCTGGACATGGGGAACAGCCACCCACCCTGCTCTTTGGCTGCTCCCAATAAGAACCGGCCCGGATTGGCTTTACAGCCACACTAAGTAAAACAGTGTCAGCGAGCACTAGCTGCCGCTGACACACAAAATTACCGGTTCTTATCTCACCGAGGCCAGGAACCTCGGTGACATGTACCTTCCGTCAATGATGGACCCTTGCGCCCTCCTACAACCATCAAAAAAATTTAATAAAAACTGTGCTAAAAATGTTTTCACCTCACATCACTAAAAGTGAAACACAAAGCGATCAAAAAGGCGTATTCCCCCAAAATAGTACCAATCTAACCGTCACCTCATCCCGCAAAAAATGAGCCTCTACCTAAGGCAACCTCCCAAAGAATAAAAAAAAACATGGCTCTCAGAATATGGAGACACTAAAACATGATTTTTTTTGTTTCAAAAATGCTGTTATTGTGTAAAACTTAAATAAATAAAAAAAAGTATACAAATTAGGTATCGTCGCATCCGTAAGATCCTGCTGTATAAAAATATCACATGAACTAACCCCTCAGGTGAACGCTGTAAAAAAATTAAAAATAAAAACGGTGTAAAAAAAGCCATTTTTTGTCACCTTACATCACAAAAAGTGTAATAGTAAGCGATCAAAAAGTCATATGCAAAAACCATACCAATCAAACCGTCATCTCATTCCGCAAAAAATGAGCACCTACCTAAGACAATCGCTCAAAAAATAAATAAAAATATGGCTCTCAGACTATGGAGACATTAAAACATGATTTTTTTTGTTTAAAAAAATGATATCATTGTGTAGAACTTACATAAATAAATAAAAAGTATACATATTAGGTATCGCCGTGTCCGTAAGAACCTGCTGTATAAAAATATCAATGACCTAACCCCTCATGTGAACACCGTAAAAAATAAAAAAAGGGTGTCAAAAAAGGCATTTTTTGTCACCTTACATCACAAAAAGTGTAATACCAAGCGATCAAAAAGTTATTTGCACCCTAAAATAGTACCAATCAAACCGTCATCTCATACCGCTAAAAAATGAGACCCTACCTAAGACAATCGCCCTAAAACATGATTTTTTTCAAAAGTGCTTTATTATGTAAAACTGAAACAAACAACCAAAAAAAGTATACATATCTGGCATTGTCGCATTCGTAACAACCTACTCTATAAAAATGATCTAACTTGTCAAATGAACATTGTAAATAACAAAAAATAAAAACGGTGCCAAAACAGCTATTTCTTGTTACCTTGCCTCACAAAAAGTGTAATATAGAGCAACCAAAAATCATATGTACCCTAAAACAGTACCAACAAAACTGCCACCTTATCCTGTAGTTTCCAAAATGGGGTCACTTTTTGGGAGTTTATACTCTAGGGGTGCATCAGGGGGGTTTCAAATGGGACATGGTGTCAAAAAACCAGTCCAGCAAAATCTGCCTTCCAAAAACCATATGACGTTCCTTTCCTTCTGCGCCCTGCCGTGTGCCCGTACAGCAGTTTATGACCACATATGGGGTGTTTCTGTAAACTACAGAATCATGGCAATAAATATTGAGTTTTGATTGGCTGTTAACCCTTGCTTTGTTAGCGGCAAATTTTTTATTAAAATGGAAAATCTGCCAAAAAAGTGAAATTCTAAAATTTCATCTCCATTTTCCATTAATTCTTGTGGAACACCTAAAGCGTTAACAAAGTTAACAAAGGGGTGTAGTTTCTAAAATGGGGTCATTTTTGGGTTGTTTTTATTATTTAAGCCTCACAAAGTGACTTCAGACCTGAACTGGCCCTTAAAAAGTGGGTTTTGGAAATGTTCTGAAAAATTTCAAGATTTGCTTCTAAACTTCTAAGCCTTCTAACGTCGCCAAAAAATAAGATGGCATCAACAAAATGATCCATACATTAAGTAAACATATGGGGAATGTAAAATGGTCCTGAAAGGGTTAAGAGGCACCCACCTGTTGGGCGGCCACACGTTATACCAGTGCTGTAATTTCTGGTGTAACGTGCACCAGTTTTTCTGGTGAATCAGGCTACAGAGATCACGTCCACTGCCCGCCTCTTCTCACCCATGTCCTGTACAGTTTTTGGAATGTGGTGAGGATGTTGGAAAATGCTAAAAATGAGTACATTTTGTAGAATTTTGCGACTTTTCTACACCAGAGAACTGGCATAGAACTATAATGAATCTCCCCCAAGGTAGTCTTTCCCTTTATACTGCTGCATAGTAGAGAATGTGCCCGGTTCTGTATAAATACTACTGGTTTATCCCGACAGTCTGAACATAGCAATACACTCATCAGGCCAGCAGCTTTTATACAAGCAGACATGACAAGCAGATCACACAGCGCCACCAGGCTTTTTAATAAACATGGCTGAGAAGACAGATTCAGATCCCGCAGACCTTTAGGCACATAGTCTGCTCTTCTCTGTGACAGTCTTGCCATAATTCATTTCTTCTGAGCGAAAGGAGAAACCTGACGCCTCATGATTATGGTATTTTCGCCAAACCCAGACTCCATTTTCCCTTGTTGCAGTGTATGTTATTTTTTCAAAGCATGATTTCACTTTTTCAAGCATGGCACATTTGACAAATGTGACAAATGTATTTTTCATCTGCATCGTCAGATGAACGTATCTGAAATTCACTTTAATTGACCATTAGAGGGGTACTCTGGGACATTAAAGAGGTTGTCTCAATTCAGCAAATGTCATTTATCATGTAGAGAAAGTTAATACAAGTCACTTTCTAATGTATTGTTATTGCCCATATTGCCCCCTATGCTGGCTTGATTTATTCATATATCCAGGGGTTACAGCAGTGCAGATACGAGGTGGCCGGGACGGGAGTTGCTGCGCATGCGTACCTATGAGCACTGCCACGATCCTGGCCACCTATAAGGGCGGTGCTTTTTCTTATAGTATGCAAGCACGACCACCACTGTTGGATTGCCCCTGTGTCACGGAACCATGAACCAGACGTACAACAAGAGATAAGTGAAAATAAGAAGGCTTTATTGAAAATAAAGCTGTAAAGCAAAAGTCCAAACGGATGGTGAAACCGAAGCAGAGTCTTTGAGAGGCCAGGGGTCAGGAACCAGAAGGGTAGTCAGACGAAGCCAGGATCAGGAACCAGCAGGGTAGTCAGACGAAGCCAGGATCAGGAACCAGCAGGGTAGTCAGACGAAGCCAGGATCAGGAACCAGAAGCAGCAGCAGTCTTAGAAGCATGTGAACACAGGAGGACCAAGCAAGGAACTGAAGCCACAGACCTCCTATATATATGAGCTAGGCATCCAGCTCCTCCCAGTGGGAAGGAGGAGCCGCAGGGTGGAAGGCTACAAGAAACCCAGAAACCAAGATGGCCGCCAGCACATGTCAAACGAAGGAGAACAGCAAGAAGGTAAGACCATGACAGTACCTCCCCCTCAAGGGCCCCTCCTCCGCGGAGCAAAAAACGGTTTCTGAGGGAAGCGTGCGTGGAAGGCTCGGAGCAAGGCAGGAGCATGGACATCTGCGGAGGGAACCCAGGAACGCTCCTCTGGACCATAACCACGCCAATGGACCAAAAACTGCACCCGACCGCGGACCAGGCGTGAGTCCAGGATATTGCTCACCTCATACTCCTCACGATTGCCCACTCGGACCGGACGAGGCCGAGGAACCGAGGAAGTGAAACGATTACATACCAGTGGCTTCAACAGGGAGACATGAAACACGTTAGAGATCCGCATGCCAGGAGGAAGCGCAAGGGCATAGGCTACCGGGTTTACCCTGCGAAGCACTCGGAAGGGACCAACAAAGCGAGGCGCCAGCTTGGGAGTGGGCACTCGAAGGTTGAGGTTGCGGGTGGACAACCATACACGGTCTCCGACCTGGTAGGAAGGAGCAGGCGCTCGTCTGCGATCAGCCTGGAGTCTCTGGCGCTGCGCAGAGGCCTCAAGGGACTTCTGGATCTGTACCCAAGAAGCACGTAGGACGGAAAGGTGATCCTCCACAGCCGGAATATCCTGGGGAGAGAATACCTCCGGTAACACGGCAGGTTGGAACCCATAATTGGCCATGAAGGGAGACGTCCCAGAGGAAGAGTTCACCGCCGTGTTCCTGGCAAACTCAGCCCAAGGCAGGAGGTCAACCCAATTGTCTTGGTGATCGGAGACATAGCAACGAAGGAATTGCTCCAAGGCCTGATTGGATCGTTCTGCGGCCCCATTGGACTGAGGGTGGTAGGCCGAGGAGAAGGAGAGATGAATCCCCAACTGGGAGCAAAAGGCGCGCCAGAACCTGGACACAAACTGACTCCCCCGATCCGACACAATCTCCTTGGGCAAACCGTGCAACCGGAAGACCTCCCTGGCAAAAATCGTGGCCAACTCTTGTGCAGAGGGTAACTTCTTGAGAGGAACACAGTGGCACATTTTGGAAAACCGATCCACAATCATGAGAATGACCGTATGGCCTCGGGATGCAGGGAGGTCCACAATGAAATCCATCCCCAGGTGTGACCATGGGCGCTCCCCGGTGGCTATGGGTTGCAGAAGGCCCAACGGAAGGTGCCGAGGGGACTTACTCTGGGCACAAACGGAGCATGCCGCTACATATGCGGCGATGTCGGAACGTAGGGAAGGCACCAGAACAGACGTGAAACAGCCCAGGACAGCTGATTCTTTCCAGGATGCCCCGCGGTCTTGGAGTTATGGTAGGTTCGCAACAACCGAGTGCGCAACTCCTCAGGCACAAAACATCTGCCGTTGGGTCTCCCAGAGGGAGCACCAGATTGAGCCGCCAAAATCTGCTCACCCAGGGGAGAGGTCAGGCTGGTGCGAATGGCGGCCAGGATCTGATTCGGAGGTATGACCGAAGTCGGAATCGACTCCTCCCTGGACAGCTCGGAGTACTGCCGTGATAGGGCATCCGCCCTGATGTTCTTGGAACCGGGTAGGTAGGAGACCACGTAATTAAAACGTGACAAGAACAGAGCCCATCTGGCCTGACGTGGTGTCAATCTCTTGGCCTCAGAAAGGTAGGTCAGATTCTTATGGTCCGTCAGGATGAGAACCGGAACCACCGAACCCTCGGGCAAGTGCCTCCATTCTTTAAGGGCCTGCACGATGGCCAATAACTCCCTGTCACCAATCTGATAGTTGCACTCCGCGGAAGACAGTTTCCGGGAGTAAAACCCACAAGGAAGCAGAGGACCCTCTGGTGTTCTACGCTGAGACAGAAGGGCACCTACTCCCGTCTCAGACGCGTCCACCTCGAGGACAAAGGGCAACCCAGGGTTGGGATGCGACAGAATCGGAGCCGACACAAAAGCGGACCTTAGGGCCTCAAAAGCTCGGATGGCCTCGAGCGGCCAGACCTGGGAATTACTGCCCTTCCTGGTCAGATCCGTGAGAGGCTTGGCCAGCATGGAAAAGTCCCTGATGAACTTCCGATAATAATTGGCGAAGCCCAAAAAGCGCTGCAGGGAACGAAGACCACTGGGCTGGGGCCACTGTAAGACAGCCGAAACCTTCTCAGGATCCATGGAGAACCCCTCAGCGGAAATGATGTAACCTAAGAAGGTTACCTGGGATCGGTGAAATTTGCATTTCTCAAGCTTACCGAACAGCTTGTTCTCTCGTAACCGTTGCAACACTCGTCTGACATCCAGAATGTGGGCCTCCATGGATTCAGAATATACCAAGATGTCATCCAAATAGACCACCACACACTGCTGCAACAGGTCACGGAAAACATCGTTGATGAATTCCTGAAAGACTGCGGGCGCATTGCACAACCCAAAGGGCATAACCAAGGATTCATAATGACCGGTCCTGGTGTTAACGCGGTCTTCCACTCATCGCCCGCCTTGATCCTTACCAGGTTATATGCCGCCCTCAGGTCGAGTTTGGTAAAGACCGTGGCCCCTTTAAGGCGATCGAACAGCTCGGAAATCAAGGGTATCGGGTAAGCGTTCTTGATCGTGATGCGATTGAGACCCCTGTAATCGATGCAAGGCCTCAACTCACCGCCCTTCTTTTTCACAAAGAAAAATCCAGCCCCTGCCGGGGACGAGGATTTGCGAATGTGTCCGCGTGAAAGCGCCTCCCTCACGTACTCCTCCATGGCCTCATTCTCCGCTACCGACAGTGGATAGACTTTGCCACGAGGAGGAACGGCATCAGGTTGTAACTCTATGGCACAATCGTATGGGCGGTGCGGAGGTAGGGCAACCGCGCGCACCTTATCGAATACATCCCGGTACTCCTCGTATTCAGGAGGCAACAGAGAGTCCGAGGAAGTACACAGCAACTTGACAGACCCATGGATGCAACTAGCCCCACACTGCGGTGACCACGAGAGGATCTCGGCCGATCTCCAATCGAAAGTCGGATTATGCTTCTGGAGCCAGGGGTACCCCAAGACACCGAGTAGTGTGGAGACGAAATAACCTGGAGGCAGACCGACTCTCTGTGAACGGCACCAATGGCTATCCCCACTGGAAGGGTCTCATGAGTCACGTGTGGCGGCAGAAGGGGTCTGCCGTCTATCGCCTCAAGAGCCAGTGGGGAACCTCGAGCCTGCAGAGGAATGGAATTGGCGGCAGCGAACACACTATCAATGAACAAACCACCAGCACCAGAGTCCACCAACGCCTGGGTCGTCACCGAGCCCCCGACCCAGGAGAGGACAACAGTGATCAGTGGTTTGTCAACACGGGAAACCGGGGACGAGGAGACTCCACCCAAGATCTGCCCCCGACAGGATCTCAGGTGCGAGCGTTTTCCCGGACGGTTCGGACATGCCAACCGAAAATGCCCACCGAGACCACAGTACATGCATCGGCCCTCGCGTCTCCGGAGTACCCTCTCCCCCTCGGACAGGCGAGCAAACCCCAGCTGCATGGGTTCACCCCCAGACAAGTCATCCCCAGGAGGCGTGGGAGGAGAGGGAGGCACGGGTGGGACAGCAAACGTAGGCGCCAATCTGTTAGAAGACCTCCGCAGGCTCTCCTTAAAGGAAGGTCTCTCCCTGAGTCTGGTGTCAATCAAAATCAGGAAAGAAATAAGAGACTCGAGCTCCACTGGTAGGTCCTTAGCTGCAACCTCATCCTTCAAGGCATCCGAGAGACCATGAGAGAAAGCAGCGACCAGAGCCTCATTATTCCAGCCCACCTCTGCTGCCAGGGTACGAAACTCAATGGCGTATTCGCTACGGATCGTGAACCCTGTCTGATGGACATAAGGAGCTTCGCAGCAGAGGCAGCACGAGCCGGCACATCGAATACCTTCCGAAGAGAAGCAACAAAACCGGAAAACTCGGCAACCACCGGATTGTTGTTCTCCCATAAAGGGCTGGCCCAGGCCAAGGCCTTGTCCGAGAGCAGCGAGATCAAGAAGCCCACCTTTGATCTCTCAGTAGGAAAGGCATGTGGCAGCAACTCGAAATAAATGCCCACCTGGTTAAGGAAACCTCGGCACTGAGTTGGCTCTCCCCCAAAGCGCTGTGGAAGAGGGGCAGAACCGGTCATACCCCGAAACACCGCAGGCGCAACAACAGGTGTCGGGGTAGACTCTGGCGCAACAACCGGAGCGGCAGTAGGAGCGACAACCGACCCATCGGCAACGGGAGCGAAATGAGCCGTGCGTTCAAGCAGGGTTAGCAACGCCACAGCGAACCGACCCAACAGGTGATCCTGCTGATCAAGTCTGGCAACCAGCATGGGTAGCGAGGATGGCCCTGTACCGTCAGAATTCATGGCTTGGTCCTAATGTCACGGAACCATGAACCAGACGTACAACAAGAGATAAGTGAAAATAAGAAGGCTTTATTGAAAATAAAGCTGTAAAGCAAAAGTCCAAACGGATGGTGAAACCGAAGCAGAGTCTTTGAGAGGCCAGGGGTCAGGAACCAGAAGGGTAGTCAGACGAAGCCAGGATCAGGAACCAGCAGGGTAGTCAGACGAAGCCAGGATCAGGAACCAGCAGGGTAGTCAGACGAAGCCAGGATCAGGAACCAGAAGCAGCAGCAGTCTTAGAAGCATGTGAACACAGGAGGACCAAGCAAGGAACTGAAGCCACAGACCTCCTATATATATGAGCTAGGCATCCAGCTCCTCCCAGTGGGAAGGAGGAGCCGCAGGGTGGAAGGCTACAAGAAACCCAGAAACCAAGATGGCCGCCAGCACATGTCAAACGAAGGAGAACAGCAAGAAGGTAAGACCATGACACCCTGGAAATGAGCAGTATATAATGTGATGGAAAAATTAATGAAGCCAGCAAAGGTAGCAAATATGGACAATGAATACGGGAGTAAGAGCCTCGTATTAAAACGGTTCCCTGCCCTTTTCTTACTGATGATCAATTCTTTGGATAGGTCACCAGCATCTGATTGGAGGGGGTCCAACATCAGCTGTTTGAGTGAATGGGCTGAGCTGCGCCCAGGCCACGTGACATAGTCCTGACGTCACTAGCTTGTACAAAGCAGTGAGAACTCTGCAGCGCTACTGCAAAAGCAGCTGCCTTCTGAAACAGCTGATAAGCGGGGCTCCCGGCTGTTGGACCCCGCCAATCAGATGTTGATGACTAATCCAAAGGATAGATCATCAATAAGAAAAAGGCGGAGAACCCCTTTAACTTTGTCGATGTGATAAATGCCACTTGCTGAAGTGAGACAACCCCTTTAATAATGATGAATATATTCAACACTTCACTCCCGCAATCAGCTGTTACCTTGTACCTCCGGCTCTAGAAATCAGCTCCGGAAATATACAGCTCCATCGATTTCTGTAATGGATGGAGTCGGTAACTGTCAGTCATTCAGCTGACAGCTGGCTCTCTCGACCTCCCTCTTAGGGCTTGTTCACATGACCGTATGGCTTTTTCAGTGTTTTAATATAGTATGGGACGGGCACTCCCACGTAGGAGTATTAATAATGCTTTCTGAAATGTTGACAATATTTATTATATCACATGAGACAGGAAATAAACGAGCTAAATAATGCTGCAGCAGATAAATAAATAAATAATTAAAATGTTGGAAATAAAACATTCAATAAAATATCCAATAAAAATGTCCAAAAAATGTTTAAAAAAGAGAGGGGGGGGGATAAATCCTTGAATGAAAAATGGAATGCACAGTTGTGAGCAAGTCCACCCACGCTAGAGTGCGATATTTTCAATTTGTATATTCCATATGCCTATATCAGTCTCTTGACTATGTGGCAGGTTCGTTCCTTTGGTATAAATAACACGTATCCGATATTTGCTTTAGTAGATATAGAAAAGAAAAGTCAGATTTTACTTACAGTCTACTTACACCGTCCATGGTTTGGATGTTCGGCGTCTCACCTTGTTCGTACGCTGCCGCTCTTTCTCGGTCGGTGTGCCGTAATCTCAAATCTGGCCACGTGACCTTAGCTAGTGCTCGCGAGAGGTGGACTTGTGCTCACCCAATTCAGGTAGTCGATGATGCAGACTTTCTTTTTATTCTTCTGGAGCGCTCCAATTTCTATGTCGGAATATTAACACATACATTTTCAATAAGGATATCCTGTTGGGAATCTGTTGAATAGCACCAAACGCGTTTTCGGGGATCTCTTTCCCCTTCCTCAGTGGTAGATTCCCAAACAAACTTTGATCCATTTTATACCTTTTTCCAGAAGGGCGCAAAACCTGGTATGGAATTATTAGGATTGCAATCTTATAATTATTGTGCGTTTTCCATGCGTTTTTTTTTTGTAGTGTTGCGTTTTTTGGATATGTTGTGCCCAATATTCTCCTTTTACCAGTCCATGAAGGAAATTTTCAAATATGGTTGCTTTTCTTTTAAAATCCATCATGATTTGGGTCAGATCAAAAATATAATTTAATATGAGTATAGATTATCCTGATGGCAAAAGACAGCGCTGCATCAATGGATGGATATTTTCATTCTGTGTGTAATCTAATCAGATTAAGTGATGTGTAAAAAATTGTGACAATTAATTAAAAATAACAAGTTCTCTTAACATACTCTAGTGATATGGTGATTATGTAACATAAAACATTTCATTGTGTATGTCAATGTATCTTCTAGTGTGTCCTATAGCCAATGTGACCACTAAATATCTAATACCACAAAAAAGGTGATGGCAATGTTTCTGTGTGACACCCTTCTATTCATATTGTATGGAGGGCGTGCCCATCACAGAGGGAGGATCGCAGTGCTGATAGACAGACAGACATGCGATCCTCCATCTGTTGAGGGGCACACACCTCGATGTCTAGAGGAATGCAAAAATTTCCAATTCTGCATTAAGGCCTGCCGGGATCAAGCTCCCAAATTCATAGATTTTCCTTGATTCTGCTCTAGACATAGTTTCAATATGTTTCCCTCCTCGCCAATGCCTGTCAATTCTTTCTAGAGCGGTAAATGTTAACCCCTTACAGTCTTTGTTATGGGCCTCCTTAAAATGTCTGCACAGAGAGTGTTTCATATATCCATTTTTGATATTCGTCAGATGTTCTGAGATTCTTGTTTTCAGGGCCCTTTTGGTCCGGCCAATGTACTGTTTATGGCACGGACATTGTATCATATAAATTACACTAGTAGAGTTGCATGTCAGAAAATGTTTGATCTCTACCGAAAAAGAGTTTTGGGTTGAAGTCACTTGAATAGTTTTTTTAGGAAATACTGTACTTTTACAGCCACGACATTTCCCACACCTATAGAAGCCCTTAAGGCCAATCCAATTGTGCATTATAGTCTGTTCTTTATTTTTATGTTTAATCGATGGTGCTACCTTGATACCCAAGTTAGATGCCTTGGTGTATGTTATTTGAGGTACCGTTGGTACCAAAGGCCCTAAGAGTTTGTCCTGTAGGATATGGTGCCAATGGCGTTTAATGATTGATTCAATTTGTTTATATTGTATACAATATGGTAGAATCAATCTAAAGTTTGTGTTGTTTGGTGTAGTTTGTTGTAATTTTGGTACAAAAAAAGAAGATGTTCTAGGTATATTCCTTATTTTCTCTAATGTTTCCTCTACAGTTTTAGGTGGATATTGTATCTTTAGAAATTTTTCTTTCATAGCAGACACTTCATTCTCGAATTGTGAGTCTTCCGTACAGTTGCGTTTTAAACACCGAAACTGGCCGAAAGTGACACTAAGGAGCCAATTGGGCAAATGACAACTGGAATATAAGATGAATCCATTTCTTGCTGTGGGTTTGTGATATGTACTACAGACATATTTATTGTCTCTCTGAGTAATTAGAAGATCTAAATATTCTATTTCCTCTTTGTTTTCATTGGTTGTGAACACTAAATTATATGTGTTTTTGTTCAAGTTGGTTATGAATGTTGCAAGTTCTTCTTTTTTTCCTTTCCATATTAATAGGACATCATCAATGTACCTTTGCCAGAGCACCAGGTTGCCCCCACGCTGTGGGTCAATATGTTGACGCTCCCAATGTGCTAGGAACAGATTCGCATAGCTGGGGGCCAACCTGGTGCCCATCGCAGTACCTCTTATTTGTAGATAATATTGTCCTTCAAAATAGAAATAATTATGTTCGAGGATATGTTTAACCCCTTCTAATATGAAATCAATCTGTTGTTGTTTATAATTTTCTTGGGATTCTTATATAGCTCTTAAGGCAGAGGTCCCTTGATTATGATCTATTATGGTATAAACTGACTGTATGTCCAGGGTTGCCATGATCCAACTTGAATTGATTTCCAACTTCTCCAATATTTGGATAATCTGTGTCGTGTCTTTTAGGTAAGATGTCGTATTTCTTACTAATGGTTGTAACCACGTATCCAAATGGATTCATCTTATATTCCAGTTGTCATTTGCCCAATTGGCTCCTTATGTCCCTTTCGGCCAGTTTTGGCGTTTAAAACGCAACTGTACGGAAGACTCACAATTCGAGAATGAAGTGTCTGCTATGAAATAAACATTTCTAGAGAAACAATATCCACCTAAAACTGTAGAGGAAGCATTAGAGAAAGTAAGGAATATACCTAGAACATCTTTTTTTGTACCAAAATTACAACAAACTACACCAAACAACACAAACTTTAGATTGATTCTACCATATTGTATACAATATAAACAAATTGAATCAATAATTAAACGCCATTGGCACCAAACTCTTAGGGCCTTTGGTACCAACGGTACCTCAAATAACATACACCAAAGCATCTAACTTGGGTATCAAGGTAGCACCATCGATTAAACATAAAAATAAAGAACAGACTATAATGCACAATTGGATTGGCCTTAACGGCATCTATAGGTGTGGGAAATGTCATGGCTGTAAAAGTACAGTATTTCCTAAAAAAACTATTCAAGTGACTTCAACCCAAAACTCTTTTTTGGTAGAGATCAAACATTTTCTGACATGCAACTCTACTAGTGTAATTTATATGATACAATGTCCGTGCCGTAAACAGTACATTGGCCGGACCAAAAGGGCCCTGAAAACAAGAATCTCGGAACATCTGACGAATATCAAAAATGGATATATGAAACACTCTCTGTGCAGACATTTTAAGGAGGCCCATAACAAAGACTGTAAGGGGTTAACATTTACCGCTCTAGAAAGAATTGACAGGCATTGGTGAGGAGGGAAACATATTGAAACTATGTCAAGAGCAGAATCAATGAAAATCTATGAATTTGGGAGCTTGATCCCGGCAGGCCTTAATGCAGAATTGGAAATTTTTGCATTCCTCTAGACATCTGGGGGTGTGACCCTCAACAGATGGAGGATCACATGTCTGGCTGTCTATCAGCACTGCGATCCTCCCTCTGTGATGGGCACGCCCTCCATACAATATGAATAGAAGGGTGTCACACAGAAACATTGCCATCACCTTTTTTGTGGTATTTGATATTTAGTGGTCACATTGGATATAGGACACACTAGAAGATACATTGACATACACAATGAAATTTTTTATGTTACATAATCACCATATCACTAGAGTATGTTAAGAGAACTTGTTATTTTTAATTAATTGTCACAATTTTTTACACATCACTTAATCTGATTAGATTACACACAGAATGAAAATATCCATCCATTGATGCAGCGCTGTCTTTTGTATCACCATCTATATATTTGTGTTAGAACACATATGATTGTCAGACAAATCAGATGATTCTCTATGTATATTTATTGTATAATAATGACTAAACGGACACTTTGTAGCCATCAGAATGATCTATACTCATATTAAATGATATTTTTGATGTGACCAAAATCATGATTGATTTTAAAAGAAAAGCAACCATATTTGAAAATTTCCTTCATGGACTGGTAAAAGGAGAATATTGGGCACAACATATTCAAAAAACGCAACACTACTAAAAAAACGCATGGAAAACGCACAATAATTATAAGATTGCAATCCTAATAATTCCATACCAGGTTTTGCACCCTTCTGGAAAAAGGTATAAAATGGATCAAAGTTTGTTTGGGAATCGACTACTGAGGAAGGGGAAAGAGATTCCCGAAACGCGTTTGGTGCTATTCAACAGATTCCCAACAGGATATCCTTATTGAAAACTTATGTGTAAATATTCCGACATAGAAATTGGAGCGCTCCAGAAGAATAAAAAGAAAGTCTGCATCATCGACTACCTGAATTGGGTGAGCACAAGTCCACCTCTCGCGAGCACTAGCTAAGGTCACGTGACCAGATTTGAGATTACGGCACACCGACCGAGAAAGAGCGGCAGCGTACGAACAAGGTGAGACGCCGAACATCCAAACCATGGACGGTGTAAGGACACTGTAAGTAAAATCTGACTTTTCTTTTCTATATCTACTAAAGCAAATATCGGATACGTGTTGTTTATACCAAAGGAATGAACCTGCCACATAGTCAAGAGACTGATATAGGCATATGGAATATACAAATTGAAAATATCGCACTCTAGCGTGGGCGGACTTGCTCACAACTGTGCATTCCATTTTTCATTCAAGGATTTATCCCCCCGGCCCCTCTCTTTTTTGGACATTTTTTTGTCATTTTTATTGGATATTTTATTGAATGTTTTATTTCCAACATTTTAATAAATGTTTTTATTTATTTATCTGCTGCAGCATTATTTAGCTCGTATATTTCCTGTCTCATGTGATATAATAAATATTGTCAACATTTCAGAAAGCATTATTAATACTCCTACGTGGGAGTGCCAGTCTCATACTATATTATGTATACTTGCTTTGTTTGATTGAGTGATCCAACTGAGGCTAGAGCACCCATTCCAGGTTTGCCAGAGGGGTGAGCTATTTGTCCACAACACATTTTTTTCTGTGTTTTGCGGGCTGTTTTTAACGGATCCGTTTTTCAGTTTTTGTTTCAGTAGTGTTTCTGGTTCCATCACGTTTTTCAGTTACGTTTTTCCATATGGCGTATACAGTAACTACATAGAAAAGATTGGGCTGGGCATAAAATTTTCAATAGATGGTTCCGCAAAAACGGATCGGATACGGAAGACATACAGAGTACATTCCGTATGTGTTCCGTTTTTTTTTGCGGACTCATTGACTTGAATGGAGCCACGGAACGTGATTTGCGGGCAATAATAGGACATGTTCTATCTTTGAACGGAACAGAAACGGAATGCATATGGAGTACATTCCGTTTTTTTTGCGGAACCATTGAAATGCATGGTTCCGTACACGAATCGTATATGGAACAAAAAAAATGGCCCGTATACGGAACGCAAAAAACGTTCGTATAAACGAGCCCTTATACTAATGCACCATCTTGGGGGCAGGCTCCATTGATGGCACCTTATCTCCCCAAGAACAAAAGGATCTGTCAAGTTGAAATTCAATTTCCCAATCGTTATCTCCCCTAAAAGCAGATGTCAGAGTCGGGAGGTGCCTTACACATTATCAGATGGCCAACATTAGTTTAAAGCAACACTCTAGGCAAGCAGCTGCACTGCGTCCCTCCTACTGCTGAGGAGGCAGGGATTACACACGCATCGTTTCTGGTGTTATTTCTTATTCCAGCGTAGAGATGAGCCAACCAATTTGTATGAATCGATTTAAGTCAAAAATCAGTCTTCTTGAGAAGTAAGGGGCTGCATAGATGTAAATGGCGCATGCAAAGGTAGCTGCAGCGGAACCTCTGTGCTTGCGCCACTACTCAAAACAATAGCGCAGCATATGCATGAGATTGACAGGGCCAGGCAAGGTGTCTGGCCCTGTAAATTAGGGGGCAGAATGTTTCTTGAAAAGAGGGGTCAGCCCATCACTGCTCAGGAAAGCAGATTTTTGAAAGAATTAGATTTGTTCTAATCAATGACCCCTAACACTAGGGCTGTTTCTTTGACCTCCACTATACATGTAAATGGCGTCCACTCCAGACAGCAGTTTGCACCGTGGGTTAGGTTTCTGCCATTTCATGCAGCAGACACGTGGGGCTAATGTCTGTGATCCGCAATAAAAGTGATTGCAGATATTTAACCCATGAGATGCCATTGTCAACTTTGAGGTGGGGGAGTCGTTCATTACTTGTAATAGCCTAGGTCCCTCTTAAGAATCTTAGCCTATTACAGAGGTAGTTTCTATGGAGGCCTGCAGGTGGCAGTGCTCCATAGGAGCATAGCAAAACTCCCATAGACTGAAGTGCTAAATCATTGCAGTGTATGGGACAAGCTAACTAACAATCACTTGTTAAAGTCCCTTAAGGGGACTTAAAATGTGTACAAAAATATATATAACAAAAATAATGAAAAATTAAAATCACCCTCCTTTCCCCATAATAAAAATAAACCTAAATACGCAATAACAAAAATAAAGATCATTTGCTTCCCAAAACACCCAAACTATTAAAATATAAACATATTTATCCTGTATAGTGAATGTCATAATGGTCGCTTCACCTCACCAAAAAATCGAACAAAAAGTGATTAAAAAGTCATAAACACCTGCAAAATTAGCCCTTAAACAGCTCTGTAGATGTAAATATAAAAAGGTGGGGGCTCAGAATATGGTGATGCAAAGAAAAAAAATAAAGTTTTTAAAAAAAATTTTTTTTAAGTATTAGGCTAGGCCTACACTGTGACATGTGTCACACTACAACATCACAGAAAAGTCACGCAACACAAAAATACATGCAACTTATCTGCAAATTGTTATCACATAACTATTTTAGAGGTGGGATTTAACCAGGGATCTCAAGTCTCCCGGACGTTCAGGGAGTTTCCCTGACGCCCGCATGTGAAACAATATATCCCGGAAAGGTTTACTGATAGCAGAGCAGAGAGATAAGAGAAGTGACAGGACAGAGTTTAGATTAAGGGTTGAATTAACCCTTTAGGGTCAAATTGGCTTCTCAAGGAGAGATATATATGTTAAAGGCATCCCTTCTTCTGTCTCATTCAGTAGCTATATAACTATTTTTTTTAAAATACATTTACACATTTAACCCTCCATTTTAATTATATTATTTACCCCAGTGTTAAATTCACTCCCCCTGGATGCTTGTTTTTTTCCTACAGTGGGGTAGATAATTACACACAGGGTTTTAAAGAATAAACTTCCTGACTCAGACCAAGAGCCGACTCAGCGAGTCAGCAAGAGAATCGAAGCATCCGCGCATGCGCATTGAGCAACCTAAGCTTCGGTTCACTTGCTTCTTGTCAGCTCAGTGAATGACCCGAAGATTCGATTCATGAATCGGTTCATTTGAATGAACTGATTCAAATGAACCGATTCATGTGAAAGATCCGAACTTCCCATCTCTAGTTTACTCGCAGTAAACCTTTCCGCCAACCTGTAGCAGTGTCCCCTTCTTGGCGCGTGCGCACAGTGCAAGAAGAAGCCGATGCCAGCAGTCCGCAACGGCGCATCAGGCTGAGCCTGTGCGCACGCGCAGGATCTCAAAGCGGGAGGAGGGGGAGGGAGGGAGAGGCGGCACTGAGAAGTAGAAGGCGGCACTGGGCACGAACGGCGATGCGTGCGGCCGGGCACCATGCATCCACAGACCTCCCCTGCTTGGGCACCTTAATTCAATGATTGACAGGTTAGTAAAACCTGTTTTTCCGCAGAATAAAGCCACAAATAGCTTTTATAAGGCCACCTTAGAAATCAGAATGCTACCCTGGACATGAGCATATGTTTAGCTCACAGGGCTTATAGGTGGTGACAGAATCCCTTTAATCATATACATAAATATGATAATTTGGGGCAGGGTGATGAGCCCAGTCCTCCACACCATAGAGCAAAGTGTGCAGATACTGCATATGTTTGGAAAATATAATAAAAAGTTTGTGAAAGAAAAAAAAAGAAAACCTCCCTGAAATGAGAAGTGCACCTCCCTGAAATTAGTTTTTGCAGGTTGGGATGTCTGGATTTAACTGTGAAAACACAGCCAAGTCACAGGTGAGTTGTGTCGTGCGCAACTTATATTGAAGTCGCGTGAGACACATTCACGTGTCGCACTGCAAATCCACTGATATAGCTTATATGAAATGTTGCGCGACACTGCCACTGTATAGCCTTAGCTTTAAATCACACGAAAAGCTATAAAAATTTGATCTCTGTCATACTGACCCATAAATTGAAGTTAGGTTTCAGGTCAGTTTTACCGCACAGGGAACGCCGTAAAAGGGAAACCTATAAAATGATGGCAATTACAATTCTGCCTCATTTTGTTTTTTTTCAGCTTCCTACTATATAATATGCAATATAAAAAGGTACCATTAGAAAGCACAACTTGTCTCTCAAAAACAAGCCCTTATAAGGCTATGTGAACTGGAAAATAAAAACATTGCGGACCCGAGAATGCAGGAGCCAAAAAAAACTAAATTAAAAACAGTAAAATAAAATCTAACTTTGAGCTAGCATTAGGCTTCAATCACATGTTTGTTAGGGTACTTTCACACTAGCGGCAAGGAACTCCGGCAGCATGTTCTGGTCGGTGAAAAGCCTGTCCAGAGGATAGATCATCAGTTTAAAAGAACTGCAGAACCCCTTTAAGTTACTAACTTACCGTATTTGATGCGCCTATTACTGGTCCTTTTTTCTGAGCATAATAAATCTTGCCCTATCACCCTACGATCAGTTAAAGGCTAGGGCAGCACTAAAGCATGCCCATTAGTGCCAGAGACGTCACGGGGCTCATTGCTAGGCAGAAGCCTCCGCCTAGCTTTACCCATGGGGAGCCCGGTAGATCTCCAGATCCCCAGAAAAAGGAGAGCATCGGAGCATGATCTGTTCTCATGGAGCAGCGCTGTTGCTGCCGTGGTGCTGCGCCTGTGGGATGGTAATACCCAAAGCCAAGGGGCCAAGCCTGGCAGCAGGTGTGCTGTTGGGCTGCTGGGTCCCCTGTATGTGCTGTGCTGAGAGCGGCGGTCATCATGCACTAATGCACCACATACAGTGGGGACCCACTTATAAAAGGTCACCATGAAGTGGCAAATGGGCATATACAGTTTGATCAAAATGTGCTCTAAGAGTTCTGTTCATTTTTAGAAGTGTTGGTTAGCATAAAATGTGGATTTTCTCTCCATGGGGAGGAATATTTGAAGTCAGTTTTGCTTGAGCGTGCGTTGGCGTACTTTATACCACATTTATGTATCAAATGCTGCATGTTTGATAAATTTGTCTCATCCATAAACCCAACACTTTTCCTACTGGAGCGTGACTGCAACTTTTAAAAAAAGTCTCAGTGATAAATCTGGAGTGAAACTCATTAACATAGCTAACCACCAAAGTCGCAAAAGCCCCAAAAGCCAGAATTCTGGAGTGATGCCATGATAGATCAGGACCCAATCCTTTTTTTTCTACAGTTGTGATATATTTGGATTAGCTAACAGATTTTATTGTGTAAAAAAAGAAATTAGCATATTTCCGGGATAGGATTTGTATATACAGCCAAACTGTAGAGAAAACGCCGTGCATTGACCTACTGCTAGACATCAATTATAAAAATGAGCATGGGGCGCTTTATATACTTTTTGATCAAAATGCACAGGCCCATTCCAGGCATAGTGTCCTCTTTAAAGTGGGGTCCCTACACTAATTTGGAGCAGCACTACATGGTGCCCACTGCCAGCACCCGCAGGCAGTGAAACCCAGCAGCCCATTAACGCTAGTACAGCACAGTACATGAGACTTCCGTAATATTCCGGCACCTCCAAAGTCTATCGCAGCGCTGACACTGTATACCATGATAAAACAGCATACGTTTAGGGTACTTTCACACTTCCATGCCGTGTTTTGCGGATCCGCAAAACACAGATACAGGGTCGGAGCTATATAGAAAATGCCTATTCTTGTCCGATTGTGGACAAGAAAAGGACATTCTCTATATTTTTTGCGGGGCCGCAGAACGGATGTGGACAGCATACGGTGTGCTGTCAGCATCTTTTGCAGCCCCATTGAAATGAATGGGTACGCACCCGTTCTGCAAAATTGCAAAACGGATGCGGACCCATTCATACGGTCGTGTGATCGTAGCCTTAGGCCTCTTTCACACGGGTGTCCCGGATTTGCTCCGGATGCGTCGCGTGTGCATTGCGGGAAACCCGCGAGAGTGCGCAAGCAATTTCAGTCAGTTTTAACTGCGATTTGCGTTGCGTTATTCAGTTTTTATCGCGCGGGTGCAATGCGTTTTGCACGCGCTTGATAAAAAACTGACTGTGGTACCCAGACCCGAACCCGGACTTCTTCACTGAAGTTCGGGATTTGGGTTCGGTGTTCTGTATATTTTATTATTTTCCCCGTATAACATGGTTATAATGGAAAATAATAGCATTCCTAATACAGAATGCTTAGTAAAATGTCGATTGACGGGTTAAAAAATAAAAAACATTTACTCACCTCATCCTCTTGTTCTCTTCTTCTTTCAGGACCTGCAAAAAAAAACTTTGATGACGTAATCGTGAACGTGGTGAGCGCGGTGACGTCAGCGCAGGTCCTGCTGAATGAGGATAGAAGATCCTTGCTTGCGGATGTTTGCGATTTTCACGCAACACACAAGTGATGCGTGAAAATCACCGCTCATCTGCACAGCCCCATTGAAGTGAATAGGTCCGGATTCAGTGCGGGTGCAATGCGTTCACCTCACGCCTTACACCTGCGCGGAATTCTCGCCAGTGTGAAATAACCAAACCTCATTTGCTGAGAAGTGAATGATGTCCAAAAAAAATGATGGCTCTATAGTCACACAGGAAACTGCAGCAGGTACTGAGTCAATGACCGAAAATACATCCGTTTATTGTCCACATGGAAACGGGTCTGAAAGAAATATGTCCAATTTTATTGTTTTTTGCTCCCATTGTGTGTTTTTTCAGGCTGATTAGACCTTTGTTGTGCAGGCTAAGATGCAGGTACACAATGTACCGTGCTGCTAAAAGCACTGCCTGAGTCATATTAATTAGGGTATGAAAGACGGATTAGCGGGCGGAAGAGATCAGGAATCTGCTAACCTCTCAAGCATCCTTTCATGTAGAGAATATCAATCCTCCAAAGGACAAAGTAATAGGAATAAAGCCCCTCTGGTGTCTCTGCCCTTTCGTGGAAGACCCTCTAATGACTGGCCCACTACTGCCATTAATAGCTGGATTACACAGACGGCAGGTCAGTGCACATACAGCACAGCGCGTCTAATAAGAGCGTGCATGGCCTTAAGCGGCTCCCATACAGCATAATGATTTATCTTGATAACTGAAGCATGTATGGTGACCTACCAAATGCTCCTAATGATCACGTAACTGAACCATATTATATTCTCATTTCCTACAATCAGTGGGGTAACCATTTAGCTCTTAGTTGTTGTTATCAGATTTGCCATTGAAAACTTCTTCATAAAGTTAGATCTCAGTGTAATCTGTTCTGCTCATGCACGTTATATTAAAGGGAGTCTGCCACAGTTAAAACAGGCACGATGCCTTGTAGGGCTGAATATAATGATACCTTTCACTTAGCGATCCGTCGTTACATTCTGCAGAAATCCATATGCAAATGAGCAACTCGGTGCACAAGAGGCGGGCTCAAGTCACTCTGTGCAACCTTGCTCCTCCAGCTTCCTCCACCAGCCCCTCTCTCTCCTTCTTGATTGGTTTCTTTTCAGTCATCTTGCCTACTGTACACATGCATTGGCAACTGGGTGTTGTGCCAGACGGAATGGTAACACCCAGTTGGCGATTTATTTATACTGTAGATTTCTAGGAGGGATAACAGAGAAACAGCACATCACAAAGTTCTAAGCCAAAAGTGCTCCAGAATTGTTATTTAATGGAGAATAAAAGTATTACTTAAGCTACTTTCACCCTAGAGTTTTTGCTGATTCCGGCAGGATTCAGCAAAAACGCTTCCGTTCCTGATAATACAACCGTCTGCATCCGTTATGAGCGGATCCGGTTGTATTATCTTTAACATAGCCAAGACGAATCCGTCATGAACACCATTGAAAGTCAACGGAGGACGGATCCGTTTTCTATTGTGTCAGAGAAAACGGATCCGTCCCCGTTGACTTGCATTGTGGGTCATGACGGATCCGTTTTGCTCCGCATCCCAGGACGGAAAGCAAACCGTAGCATGCTGCGGTTTGCTCTCCTGTATGAGAGCGAAACGGAATGCATTTTGGAGCATTCCGTTCTGTTCAGTTACGTTTTGTTCCCATTGACAATGAATGGGGACAAAACGGAAGCGTTTTTTTCCGGTATTGAGAACCAATGACGGATCTCAATACCGGAAAAGAGAAACTCTAGTGTGAAAGTAGCCTTGAACATACGTGTTAGGAGCGGAGGACAGGTTCTCTTTAATTGTCTGCTTCGTAAAGTTGCTTCATTTGTCGTGTAAAATATTATTGCTATAAATGACTTTAATCAGGCCAATTTTCACTTTTTTCATTTTCTCAACCCTGCCATTCAAGAGTCAGAACTTTTTTTACTTTTCCATTCACATAGCTGTATGATGGCTGGTTTTTTGCAGGACAAATTTTCCTTTTAAAGGGTTTCTATCACTTCGTTTCACCTATTTAGCTTTCAGACACTAGCGATCCGCTAGTGTCTGCTTTATCTAACCATCCTAATATAAGAGCTTATTGTCCTGCCGTTTAGCTAAAAAAATAACTTATATAGATATGCAAATGAGCCTCTAGGTGCTATGGGGGCGTCATTAGCACCTAGAGGCTCCGTCTACCTTAACAAACTGCCGCCGCCCAGCTCGTCCCTCCAGCCCGCCTATCTCCAGCTGAAGCGATCCTCTCCGTGCGCGTCTCTGTTCTGCGCATGCGCAGTGAATGTCTGATCGCTTCCCTGCTCAGACATCTCCACTGCGCCTGCGCCGATGACGTCATAGTGCTCCGAGGAACAGGCGCAGTGGAGATGTCTGAGCAGGGAAGCGATCAGACATTCACTGCGCATGCGCCGAATACGAGGAGCATCGCATTCCGGAGGAGATGGGCGGGCTGGAGGGACGCGCTGGGCGGCGGCAGTTTGTTAAGGTAGACGGAGCCTCTAGGTGCTAATGACGCCCCCATAGCACCTAGAGGCTCATTTGCATATCTATATAAGTTATTTTTTTAGCTAAACGGGCAGGACAATAAGCTCTTATATTAGGATGGTTAGATAAAGCAGACACTAGCGGATCGCTAGTGTCTGAAAGCTAAATAGGTGAAACGAAGTGATAGAAACCCTTTAACTGAACTATTTAATATCCCATATACTGTATTAGGAAGCTGAAAAAAATTAATAATGGGGTAAAATAAATGCAATTCCGCCATTGCTTTATAGGACTGGTATTTACGGCATTCACTGGGCAGTAAACATTACAAATTACATTTATTCTGCAGGTCATTACAATTACAGTGATACCAAATGTACATAGTTTTACTATGGTTGTGCCATAAAGTACTTTTCAATGTAAAGTGTATTTTCATCCATTACTCTAGCTGACATTGCTCCTGACATTGTTTTTTTTTTTAATTTTTTTTATTAACCTCTTTTTCAGTTTTCTCTTATCCCCCATGCTTGAATCCTACTTCCTGGTTTGTCATGTGTCCCATCATGCCTTAGGGCAGTGAGATGTGTCCTGACATCAGCAGGACATGTGACACTAACCACGCCTCTTGTTTTTACCAATGACACTTCCTACGTCCAAGGCTCCAATGCAGGACGTAACCCACCGCAACTGAAAATCAAAACAGATTTGCCACAGGGAGCTACCGTAGGCTGGAATCCTAGGTTCAAATCTGAGCAAAGACATCATCTGCATGGAGAGTGTATGTTCCCCCCGTGTTTGCGTGGGCTTCCTCCAACACTCCAAAGACATAATGATAGGGAAAATAGATTGTGAGCTCCACTGGGGACAGCGAGTGATAATGATAAAGTGCTGAGGAATAACATAGCACTATATGAGTGAGTAAAATCTATAAAAAATACTGGACTACAGTTATAGGACATCTATAAAATAAGATCAGACAGGCAGAAATGGCAAGATTTTTTTTTCCTATATCATCCTCTGCTGTACAAAAGTTTATACAGTATGTCCACACTCACCCCGATTCCTCCACTATGCACTCGAAAACTGGTCCTGGAATATATTGATTTGTGGGTACACAGCAGGTGATCTGAAGTCAGCATCAGCAATACTAAGCATGTGGTACTGTACTTAGTAGGGCTTGCTGGACCTGACAGATTCCCTTTCAGTGGCCGCCACAGTATATGAGCTGTCCGTGGTGCTGAATTACCATAAGCCTAGCAGCAGCACCACATTACCTAAAGACAATGTCAAACTGAGCTCAACAACATAAAAACAACAACAGAAAATGATAACAGAATGTAGACTGATCCTACAGAAATGTAAATGAACCCTTCGGAATTATCTGGAATTCTTCATTGATTACTAATATAATGTGGTCTGATTGATATACAAAGCACAATTAAAGACAAAAACGATCTAAACTAATAAGACACAAACAGATGAACCGTTCCTGTATTTTATTAAGCACACTGAGTAGACAAAGGGAGGAAGAAAAAAAATAAGTGAACCCTTGAATTTAATAACCTGTAGGTCCTCCTTTAACAACAATCACCTTCACCAAACATTTCCTGTAGCTGCTATGATTTGTACACTGAGGGGAAATTTTGGACCATTCCTCCCTGCAAAGGTGTGTTCGGTTCATCAATATTTCTGGGATGCCTTGCGTGCACTGCTGTCTTAAAGAGAATCTGTCACTAGCATATTAGCAAAAAATGTTTTTAATGAATCCATGTGTAATAAAGTACCTTATTTCCATATGTCTTGTTCTTTTTATTCTGTGTCTTGTCATTTCTTCAAAAAAACGCTTTTTATGATATTCAAATGAAGCTGTAAGGAGCCAGATGGGCGTTATTCTTTGTCCACGGTGCCCAGGAATGCCCCTCTGAAGTGCCCTGCCCGCCTAAATTTGAAAACTAAGAACTCCTCCAAGATCGCCTAAATCGCCTCCCAGAGGCGAGGCTAAGTGCTCTCCCCCCCCAGCGCCGCGCTCTGCGGCAAACACCCCCGATCCTCCTCTCCCTGCATCCGAAATTTTTTGCTAATATGCTAGTGACAGATTCCCTTTAAGGTCATGCGCGTCTTGTTAGGCTATGACCTGGCTATTCCAAAGCACAATTTTTTTTATTAACCATCCTTAAGTCGATTTACTTGTAAGCTCTTGGTCATTGTTTTGTTACATCACCCAACCTCTCATCTGCTTGAGGTCATGGACATCGGCCCTTAAAGTCTTCTGTAACGTGTTCTGAAACACCATAGAATTCATTATTCTCTCAAGGTCCTGAGGCAGCAAAGCAGTCCCAAACCCTGATGTTACCTCCACCATGTCTCACAGTTGATGATTTTGGGGAAGAGATTTTGGTGTTGGTCTGCAGTGTTCTTTTACCTACAAACACAGCATTGTGCTTTAGCGCTAAAAAGTAAAAATTTTGCCTCGTCTATATGCAGAACATTTCCTCAGAAGCTTTTCTGGAACATCCAGGTGATCACGGGCATACTTTAGATATCCACATTTTTTTTGGACAGAGACAGCTTCCTTGGTGGTTCTATAAACACCATACCTATTCAGTGGACACATGCACAGAATTTTTTCTGTATGTCATTTGCTCTCACCTTTTTCCCGACTGCATGTTGCACTCTTGGAGTACTCTTAACAGGTCGACCAGTCCAGTTCTGAATTTTCTCCATTTTTGTAGACGATTTGTCTAACCATGTACAAATGTTCACCCAGGTCCTTTTTAAGCTTCCCTACAACATGACTTCTGAGGTTATATGGAAGCTGTTTGTATCAAGGCATGGTTCACACTAACCAATCTTACCTGAAAAGAACAGATTTGTAAGTAACCTAGCTTTGTGTGCCTTTGTTTAATGGGAAGTGCACCTCTGAAACCCACACTTCCAATCTCACCTTTTGCCAATTAACCCTTGGTGAAATCAGAAATTCACTTAGATGACTATAAATAAGAATCAGACCACATTTCATTAGTAATCAATGTAGAAATCCAGATAATCCCAAAGGGTTCCCTAACTTTTTCTTGCAACTGTACATTAAAGGGCATCTGTCAGCAGATTTGTACCTATGATGCTGGCTGACCTGAAGGCATCTGTGTTGGTCCCATGTTCATATGTGCCCGCATTGCTGAGAAAAATTCAGTTTTAATATATGCAAATAAGGCTCTAGGAGCAACGGGGGCATTGCCATTACACCTAGAGGCTCAGCTCTCTCAGCAACTGCCATGGCCTCTGCACTTTGATTGACAGGGCCGAGCAGTGTAAACGCGATCACGACTGCCTGGCCCAGTCAATCAAAGTGCAGAGGGCGCAGCTGTCGCAGAGAGAGCTGAGTCTCCAGGAAGCAACGCCCCCATTGCTCCTAGAGGCTCATTTGCATATATTAAAACATAATTTTTCTCAGCAATGCGGGCACATATGGACATGGGACCAACACAGATACCTTCAGCTGCCAAGTGCACATGTAACAGGTCAAACAGTTTCATTGGTACAAATCTGCTGACAGATGCCCTTTAAGTAAAAGCGATGACTATAGGCACTTACTATTTGCAGCAAAATAGGAGTATATATAAGAGGCAGTGGAATAAGTAAGCAGCTATAATGTTGTCAAATAGGCAACCTTTTAGGAAAACAACTGAGGGTATGAGAGTGGGAGTTATCATGAAGAAATGCTATAGAAGGAGGAAGACATGATCTAAGAGTCTCATGAGGGAATCAGAGGTTGAGTGGCAGCACAGCTTGAGTGGCAGCACAGGGTGAGTGGCAGCACAGGGTGAGTGGCAGCACAGCTTGAGTGGCAGCACAGCTTGAGTGGCAGCACAGCTTGAGTGGCAGCACAGCTTGAGTGGCAGCACAGCTTGTGCAGAGGGTTTCTAGAGATTACTGAAGAACCATAAACATTATCAGAGTTCATTGAAGCTTAGTATGTTAGGGTAACAATTTTCATTGCCAGTATTAGTTTGCAATAAAACATTTCTGTGCTCTACTTAATTTTCTCTACCAACCGCCATTTGATCCAAATGATTTTCCCCTTGAGTCTACATCTGTCAATAAAATGATATTACTTCCGGTCTCAGTGACTGCGGAATCGGATGTCTTAATAGACCTGATTGTGGTCACAGACAATAATTCACATAGGGACCAGGAAGAACAGGGCAGGGAGGCTCCATTCTTTGAAGCCAGGAACAGTTATGGAAGGTGGCTTCAAGTCCTTGAAATGACACATGCCTAAAATAAGTGATAGAATGCCGAAAAAGCATAGGCCTGGGGGTAATGTTTGCTAAAGGGGTTCTGTGGAAGAATTAGGCTTTAAAGGGGGTTTTCAAGTATTTTATACTGATGACCTATCCTCAGGATAGGTCACCAGTATCTGATCGGCGGGGGTCTCAGGTGTCATACCCTTCGCCAATCAGATACTGGTGACCTATCTTGAGGTGCACCATAAAATTCTTGCAGCTTACTCTAGGCCATGTGACTTCACTTTCTTCGGTTACGTGGCCTAGACGCAGTTCAGTCCCATTCAAGTATAAAGGGGCAGAGCTGCGATAACCGAGCCCAGCCGCTAGCCAATGTACGGCGCTGAGCTGGGTAAGCTTGAGGAGGATGCAGCGTTCACCAGAGCACCGCAGCCTCTTCAAACAGCTGATCGGCATGGTTTCTGGGTGTCAGACCCCCACCGATCAGATACAGTACTGCGGATAGGTCATCAGTGTAAAAAAAAAACGTTAACCTATTATTAAATATAAAAGGCTTAAAGAGCTCCTGCTCTTCTTGAGAAATGCACCTTAAATATGAAGCTATATGTATTATATATGAAATCCAGGGCCCAGGTTTACATCAGTTCCTTGGGGAAGCTAACTCAGTAATGCTGACACCTAAGCTGTTCAGTGTGAGGACAGTTCTTACCACATAGCGCAATTATGTGACTGCTGTCTTCATGGACAAATTTCCGGGTTACAGCCTCTTCCATTATCTGTTTCACCTGTGAAAACATATCACAGATCACACGTGAGGTTACACTCCAGACTTATATGTCCACCTTCATTAAGCATCACACAGATAACATCTGCAGGACTGGAAAAACTGACCTTGCACAGTAACGTGGACTTCTTGTTCCAGAGGTGAATTATAATACAAATATTCAGCTTTTTTGATACCGTACATGAGAGTACATACACATAACACATGTTTCTTTTAAAATAAATGATGACTACTATTGATTTTCAGTAGTATCTTCCAAAATGTGTATCTGTACACACCATTATCTAGGCCTATAAATAAAACAATATACAGGTGAAACTCGAAAAATTAGAATATCGTGCAAAGTTCATTTATTTCAGTAATGCAACTTAAAAGGTGAAACTAACATATGAGATAGACTCATTACATGCAAAGCGAGATATTTCAAGCCTTTATTTGGTATAATTTGGATGATTATGGCTTACAGCTTATGAAACCCCAAAGTCACAATTTTGAGGTCCCCTTTGCTCAGGGGGTATGGACTAATTAGCTGACTAGAGTGTGACACTTTGAGCCTAGCATATTGAACCTTTTCATAAAATTCTAATTTTAAGCTGAATTAATGTAATTCCTTTTAATTTGCATTACTGAAATAAATGGACTTTTGCACGATATTCAAATTTTTCGAGTTTCACCTGTAGCTGTCACATTGTTACCCTAATTCTACTAATCTACTATCTTACTAAGGGCTCATTCAGACGACCGTATGAATCAGTCCGCATCCGTTCCGCAATTTTGCAGAACGGGTGCGGACCCATTCATTTCAATGGGGCCGCAAAAGATGCTGTCCACATCCGTAGTTCCGTTCGGGCCCCACAAAAAAAGATAGAGCATGGGTAGATAAAAAAAAGATTAGAGGTATTTCTATCATAGTGCCGGCCACATGCAGAACACACATGGGAGGTATCCGTGTTTTGCGGATCTGCAATTTGCGGACCGCAAAAACACCACGGCGGTCTAAATGAGCCATTACAGATAACATTTTCCCCTCGCAGCAGCAGCAGCAAAATAATAATGGGTCACCTGTCTGTATAGGAGTTTTATCTCCCTGACTGCTACAGAAGGATGGTATTTTGTACGTAATTTTTAATGGCACAGTACTGTCGAAATAAAAAAGAAAAAAATATTAAAATTAAAAGAAAAATGTTTCAAATGAAAGCATTAGCATTCTAACAGAAGTGTTCCTTTCGTGTTCTATAGTAAATCAACATGAACGATGAATTATTTCAGTGCACAAATGAAACCTATATTATATACGACATTTTCAGCTCTGCTACATCTGTATGTCACAGTTTATATGGCTATCATTTCCATAGCGCTGTGTAGTGATCACCGTTAAGAAATACATCCTGACCATACAGTAGGGAAACGTATTATGCTAATTATCGACTACAGGGACCTGATATATTCATTACATCCATGAGGCAAACTCAATCTACAATATAATGACATCTTCCGGATGCCATTCAGCGTAATTACACCAGTCGCCACTGTGACATCAGAAGTGCACTGGGTGACCTTGGAGAACAGATGGACGCTGTGTTTTCTGCATACTGGACCCAGTTACATTTATGAATAACAAATCATGTCTTTATCCAGTTGTAAGCAACCTGAAAATGTAGACGTACCAACCCAAATTCAGCTCCGCCTGTGGCATATGTATGACTGATGCCCAATGTCTACAGAAAGGGTGACAGACCAAAATCGCTTATATTAACCCCGAACCCCCCCCCACTTTAATGTGTCAACTTTAAAGGGGTTTTCCAAGACTTTGCTATAGATGGGTAGATCCTCAATATCTGATCACTGAGGGTCTGACTACCGGCACCCCCTGCGGATCAGCTGTTTGAAGGGCCTGCGATGTCACGTTCATTGGTCATATGGCCTAGGAGGAGAAGCTGAGCTGCAATACCAAGCACAGCTGGTATACAATGGACGTCGCTGTGATTGGTAAGCTGCGAGGAGGCCGCGGAACTCACCAGAGAGCCACAGCTAATCGGCGGGGGTGCCAGGTGTTGGACCCTCCTGAGGATAGGTCATCAATGTCAAAAACTTGGAAATCTATAGGATGGCCAAGATGATTGCCACTAAGGAGCACAATGAGAGAGTTTTGGGGAGACTGTACAAGGTGGAGCCTACTCATATGATGCAGAATCAGGAAAGACCTGTTAGCAGCTCTGTCAGCTACGGGGAGTAGAGGAAAGACTCCTGCGGTGTGTCCTTCCACCAATGCACGCCCCAGACGTCCAAGCCACCAGAGGCATCAGACTCCCTCCCGACCCTTATTTCATTATCCCCCACTAAGTTAACCCTTTGGGAGTTTCTCATAGAAGCACCTGTTTAAAGGGAAGCTGTCACTATGACAATCATTTAAATCACTGCTTTTTTTTTATCTTAGGAGTCATGTGGGTGCTCCTTTCAATGGCTGACAGCTATCTTGGTATGCAGATTCATGCACCGTTAACTGTCAATCACAGAATAGGACCTAAGCTCAAAAAGAGCAGAGATATATAGTTTTATGAGGGAAAAAAAAAATTTGTAAGACTTATTTTGTATTAATTTATATTACTCCTAATTCTGGGCTTTGATGTCAAGGAGACAGTCCTATAAGTGATTGACAGCTATCTCTGTATACACAGTTATAGAGGGAAGGTGGTCAATCACTGATAGGACCACCATCTTGACCTCAAAGCCCAGAATGAGCACAGATATAAATGTATAAAGTATATACCGAATCTTTTGCCATAAAACTATATATCAGTCTGCTCCGCTCCTCCTGCTCTATAATATGCTGCCTGCAGCTCAGGCGCCATGTTCAAAGTTGCCTTAAAGTGCACTGGCCTCATGAAAACATGATACAGTTTACACTGTTTTCTACCCACAGAAATCTGAAGTGAACACTAGGCAGACGTTTCAGTCAGATGTCAGACCCGTGCCACGCTGTAGAAAGCCTTTCCCTATCTAACTGCTGATGACAGATGTCTGTGTAGTATCATATATTACACATAAAATCCCAGGCGTCAATACAGTAATCATAGATTGATTTTCTGTCCTCCTTCCCTCCCTGACAGGCGTGCGGTCACACTCTAACCAGTTGTGTTTCCTGGCAACCACAGAATGAGGCCGAAGGAGGAAAGCCCTCCTGTCTTCTCGTGATCCCACCTGTGGAACACAGTCAGGATCTCCTCGGCTGACGAGGACTACAACGGTATAGGCACACAGCGGTGTCCTTTATGCAGATTTTCTACATGGATTTTGCTGTGGTTTTTGCTGCATTTCCACAGCAAATGTGCAACAAAATCTGCATGTGTTTCTTGACGATTCTGACGTGGATTTGCCTCAGATCTCACTTTATGAATTGAAAAGGGTGATATCTGCACTGAAAATCCGCACAAACAATTGAAATGCTGCGGACTCCAAAATCTGAACAGTAGATCAATTTCTGCAAAGAACATTTTGGCGCCGTGTACATGAGAGTTTGAAAATTTCATCTACTATTCTGCTACTGTATTATGCTGCAGCTTTTATGCACAATATTGTGTGCAAAAAATCTGCAGATATTGTGCAATGAATATACCCCCAACATGGCTCCTTATGGTCACACAATCCTAGAGAGAACAGATCTACCATCTCTTGCGTGTGTGTGTGTATATATATATATATATATATATATATATATACAGTATCTATCTGTATACATAGAGAAAACATTATGATAATATGTACACTTAGATGTTTTATTGATATGTCCTTTACCATAGAACACAAGTGGTGAACCTATGGCACACAGCTTAGACAGAAGGGCGATGGACCTGCTTTATTACCCCAAAACGCAACCTTTCAGTCCAGCATAAAGGTTGAGAAAGGCCCAACTGAGGTGGGCTGAAAGGTTGCCTTCTGGGGTAATAAAGCAGGTCCATCGCCCCTCTCCTTCCTTCATTGATGTGCTGCCTCATTCTTCAAGTGTATATCGCTGGACTATTTGCCAATGGTCTTGAAGGGATTCCACCCAAAATCTAGTGCTGCAGTTGTTTCTATATATATATTGTGGGGATTAGCTCTGATAGTTAGGACTAGCGGATGCAGTATAGAGACAAAGTACACAGTTCTTGACTCAAACAGCGGTGTTTATTCACACAATGGTGTATAACAAAATGCAGATAATGTGTATCACAAAACGCAGGTGGCTTGGTGTTTGTTCACACACAAGGAAAGTCCATAAACAATAAAAGTCACCTTTTCTCCTGGGTGTTAATTCACACCCTGTTAGCAGTTCAGCCTCATCAAGTCCATAGGCGGCCTGTTCGCCTTTAGAGGGGCCTGAGTCCTCCCGCCCGGCTCAAACCTCAAATCCCAGCACAGCCCTCAGTTCACAGCACACAGACTCCTGAGCTCCACTGTCAGAGGGAGGTAAATCCACACACCTGGCAGTGCTGGCTGGATTTTATGCCTAGCAAAACCCGGCCTGGAACATGGGGAGTAGTCACCCACCCAGCATTTTGACTACTCCCAGTAAGAGCCGTCCCGGATCAGCTATGACAGCCATGCTAAATCTCAAGGTGTCAATTAGCAATCGCTGCTGCTGACACATAACATACCGGCTCTTACTTCATCGAGGCCCGGAACCTCGGTGACACATACCTTCCATCCACTATGATTCCAGGTACCTTCTTACAATATATATATATATACACATATATATGGTGTGTATATATATATATATATATATATATATATGCATATATATCTGTTAAGCTTTGCAGTGAAGATTATCTATCAATAAATAAAACTAGGCTACTCAAGGTACTAACCCTTTTTTCCTTCATTGGAGTGCTGCCTCATTCTTCAAGTATATACTGTATATATAATGTGTATTTGTGCAGTAGATTAATACACATCTGTGATTGCTCGCCTGCATTTACTGTATGTTTTCACAGTCTTCGAGTTAATGTGTTGCAGCCAGTTTTAGCCATACTGTTCTTCCATCCCACCAAGATGTTTTCCACAGTGTGAGTTTGCTAGTCTTTGTTTTCACACTTGCGGAGAGCTGTCGTATCTCCATGTGAGAGCGCTCTCAGCTTTACAACCTTATATTCCCCCTTAATACAATATTTAGATATATTTTTTCTCAGTTCTCCAAATGGTTTTTAATGTCAGACCTTGTCATGATGTGGAATCTACGCGTCTCATAACATAAGTAATGGAGCTAAGTTTCTCTATAACAAAACTCAATGTAATGTCACTAATGTCAGGTAAATGTATTGAGATCATAAATCAATAAATAAATCTGCATTTTTGTGTTTGCTATATACGGTGCTGTTGTACCATCTGACATCTGCTAGTTATGTTTAACTACATAAGGAGAATTTCCTTGCTTTGTCCACTCTCATCATGAGAAGACTGGATGGTAAGTATAAACAATTAAAGGGAACCTACCAGCAGGAGATTCAATGTTAAACCAGGCACAGTGTCTTGTAGGGCTAGCTCAGATGAATGCAATGATAGCTTTTACTTACATATCCATTGCTTCATTCTGGAGAAAAAGTACCTTTAGGCCTCTTTCACACTGGCACTACGGAGTGCTTCCGTGGGGTTTCATCCCGTACTTCCGTTCCGGAAAAAGATAAAACATGTCCTATCTTTTTGCGTAACGGCCGGATCGTGGACCCATTTAAGTGAATGTTGGGTCCGCGATCCGCTGCGGCTGCCCCACGGACTGTGCTCTTGTATTGCGGCCCATTTTGCGGGCCGCAATGTGAAAGAGGCCTTAATGTGAATTTTAAGTGCACTGAGGGTTGGTCCAAGCCGCTCTGGTTTCTCTGCCAGACTTTCCCTCAACTTCTCGATTGACAGGGCCAGGTTCCTGCATAGTCTTCCCACTTGGTCCTGTCAATCAAGGAGAGGGAGGGACTGGAAGAAGCAGAGGAGGTTCAAGGGTGTTTGCTGAGGCAAACCCTTGGTGCACTTACCTGCTCATTTGTATACGTATTAAAAGTCCTTTTTAGCCATAATGAACCAATGGATCAATGATCTAGCCCTAGAAGGCATTGTGCGTGGTTTAGCAAAGATGGTTTTCCTGGTGACAGACTCCATTTAACCTTGAAGACTTAGATTTCATTAACACTAATTAATTTAAGAATGTAGAGAACGCAACAGGTCTACTCAGTGGTTGACATCTCCATTTCATGGCTAGTTTGATTTGAACCTATCAAATTATTATGAGGAGTTAAAGGGGTATTCCAGTGGCATCATTTTAATTAAAGGGGTTATCCAACCCCTATAATGCCCCCCAAATCCCGGGCCCCTCATACTGGTCATACTTTCCCCAGCACCCGCGTTGCTTCTGATGCACACCCCGTCACGCAGATCAAAACATGCGGCGAGGGGGGGGGGGGGGGGGTTATGGGTTGGGGCAGCCAATAGCAGGCCCACGATGCTAGGAAGGCTCATACCCGTCGCGGCGTGCTATTGGCTGCTCCCCGGCCGCACGGGCATTAGAAGTGATGCGGGTGCTGGGCAGTGGAGTAAGTATGACCAGTATTAGGGGCCCGGGCATTTTGGGGGGCATTATAGGGGTTGGATAACCCCTTTAATAATGGGTACACCTCACTGATGTAGAAGAATTTGGGTGAGCAGCAGCGCAACCAGGAAGGTCCAGGCTTGGAGGCGAGTATAAACTTTTATTTATTCATTCAATGTTTTTCTCTCTTATCTGTAGAAACATTTACTGTAGAAATAAAAGTTTATACTCATCTCCACGCCTGGACCTTCCTGGTTGCGCCGCTGCTCACCTGAATTCTTCCACATTCTTCACCCTGGCACCGTTTGTCCTGAGGGGACAAGCTTGGCTGCACCAGCCACCATAATCCGCTGTACAATTGGGCATTGCTCTCCAGGTGCAACCCATCCTGGTGAGCCTTTCCACCAGCAGATTTAAACGATCTGTAAAACGGTCCCACCGATGTGCGCTGCTCTCCTTCTTTTACACCGCACTGACGCCCTGCTGCAAACCACCACTCCTCTCCACTTCCTGTTCTCGGGTCCGACATGCCAGAAATGGAGAATGAGGCGGGACACCGCTGCAGCCAGTGGTTGGCAGCCATTTTTGGATTGCTGAGCCCAAGAACAGGAAGTGGAGAGGAGCAGAAACCGAAGAGCGGCCAAACAGCAGCGGCGGGGGGATCGGTAACATAAGTCCTCTCTATTATTTAGTTCCAATTTTAATTTAAATTATGCCACTGGAAAAGCACCTGTGAAATACTCATCTGTAAATGTACAGAAAGCGCTATGTACATCTGGATGGATGGTTGACTACACGGGGTCATTCTGTGTTCATTTCAGGTCAGAAGACTAACCCTCCATTATCTGCAATAAATCTACAAGGGCTTGAAATATATGAGCTCTTTAATGTAACAGACAATGACTCATCTTGATCTTTGTAACAGGCAGATTTACATCTTGGTTCTGCACACTCTATCTTGTCAAGATGACGCCCCACCACACTTAACAACCTTATAATTACACTGACCTTCTTCCCACTACTGAAATAGGCTTCTTCCCACTACTGAAAAACCAACCTGCAAAACTTGAGCGATAACAGTCTCAAAGCGGTTGTTCGAGATTTTAATACTGATGACCTATCCTCAGGATAGGTCTTTAGTATCTGATGGGTGGGGGTCCGACGGCCAGCACCTCCACTGATCAGCTGTTTGAAGAGACTGCGGCACTTCTGTCAGCCTCTTCCTAAGCTTGTGATGTCACGTTAATCGGTCACATGGCCTAGGTGTATCATAGTACCGTTCAAGTGAATGGATCTGAGCGGCAATACCAACCATAGCCACTATCCAATGGACGGCACTGTGCTTGGTAAGCTGCAATGAGGCCACAACTAGGGTTGAGCCAATCGTGCTTGAATAAAAGCTATCAACAAGTTGTTCATAACACAATAATGGTACCAATAAATACTACAGATCATTACGCAAAAACTAAGTCCTGATACAGCTCTGTATATCGAAATATAAAAAGGTTATGGCTGTCAGAACATGGCGATGCAAAGAAAAAAAAATCTAATTTTTTTTTTTTAATTACCGTATTTATCGGCGTATAACACGCACTTTTTCCCCCTGAAAATAGGGGGCAAATGATGTATGCGTGTTATACGCCGATATTCATTGCGGCCCGGTAAAGATGCAGCATCACAGACTGCGCTGTATGAGCCGGGAGAGAGGAGGGGCTGGAGTCCGTAACTAGGGGCGGGGCCCGGTGCAGTCACTGTACTCTTACACCGGGCCCCGCCGCTCACCAAAGTATTTATAAACGTGAATCCTTATCCTGTTATTAAGCTGCCCTCTCCCATGTTCCCATGTCCCCCCTGTATCCCCATAGCACTTACTTAAGCTTCAATAGCAGGCAGAGCGGACGGCAGCAGTAACGTCACTCATTGACGTCGAGCGCCTGCTCCGCCCACTTTATGAATGAAGCAGGCGGAGCAGACGCACAACGTCAGTGAGTGACGTTACTGCTGCCGTCCGCTCTGCCTGCTATGGGAGCGTGTGAATCGTAAGTGCTGTGGGGATACAGGGGGACATGGGAACATGGGAGAGCGCAGCGTTAGTTCAACTTAATAACAGGATAAGGATTCACGTTTATAAATACTTCGGTGAGCAGAGGGCCGGTGTATTGGGGGACACTGTTATGAGGGGGATCTGTGGATGACATATAGCAGTGTCATCCACAGATCCCCCCCATAACAGTTCCATCCACAGATCCCCCCACCCCATAGCAGTACCATCCACAGATCTCCCACCCCATAGCAGTACCATCCACAGATATCCCACCCAATAACAATGCCATCCACAGATCTCCCACCCCATAACAATGCCATCCACAGATCTCCCACCCCATAACAATGCCATCCACAGATCCCCCATAACAGCACCATCCACAGATCCCCCACCCCATAACAGTGCCATCCACAGATCAACAGTTGCTTTTACTGTCCTTTTACATTATTTACCTTATAAGTGGTAATAATATTAATAAAAAAAAGTTCTGAGCTACCCTTATTTTGCTTCAAAGTTCTTTATTTGAAAAAAAATCTTTTCCTGAAATTTCCCTTAAAATGAAGGTGCGTGTTATACGCCTGTGCGTGTTATACGCCGATAAATACGGTAACCCTTTCACCCCCATTTTTTTTTTTGCATTTTTGTTTTGCGCTCCCTGCCGTCCCAGAGCCATAACTTTTTTATTTGTCTGTTCACATAGCCATATGAGGGCTTGTTTTTTGCGAGACAAGTTGTACTTTCCAACACCACCATTTAATATTGCATATCATGTAGTGGGAAGCGGGAAAAAGGTCAGTACGAATCCGGCGATACCTTTATATGTATAGTTTTTCTTGCGTTTTGATAGTGATAAAAAAATTAAAAAGTGGGGAAAAAAATCTGTTTTATTTTTTTTGTCGCCATATTTTGACCCCTATAACTTTTTTGTAATTATGTGTATGGAGCTGTATGGGGGCTCATTTTTTGCGGGGCGATCTGAACTTTTTATTGATACCATTCTGGGGTGTGTAAGACTTTTTGCTCACTTTTTATTAAAAATTTTTGTAGAAAATGAAGCGACCAAAAACGGTGAATCGGTCATTTGGACGCTTTTTTCCGTTTTGCTGTTTGCCTTATGGGGAATATATTTTTATATTTTTATACTATGGGCGTTTTCGCACATCGTTGCGATGTGCGAGTTTAAAAAAATAAATAAATAAAAAAACCTAATAATTAAAATCAAACCCCCCTTTTCCCAAAACAAAAATAAAAGAACTAAAAAAATTAAAAAATACACATCATGGGTGTTGCACCCATGATGTGTATTTGTAATTTTTTTTTAGTTCTTTTATTTTTGTTTTGGGAAAAGGGGGGTTTGATTTTAATTATTAGGTTTTTTTATTTATTTATTTTTTTAAACTCGCACATCGCAACGATGTGCGAAAACGCCCATAGTATAAAAATATAAAAATATATGCGTGTCCGGATTAGGTCATTCAGTTTTGTTTGCGATCGCATTCAGTTGTTCAGTTTTTATCGCACGGGTGCAATGCAATTTAATGCGTTTTGCACGCGTGTGATAAAAAACGGAATGTTTACAAACAACATCTCTTAGCAACCATCCATGAAAAACGCATCGCATCCGCACTTGCTTGTGGATGCGATGCGATTTTCACGCAGCTCCTTTCACTTCTATGGGGCCAGCGTTGCGTGAAAATCGCAGAATATAGAACATGCTGCGATTTTCACTCAACGCACAAGTGATGCGTGAAAACCAACGCACAAGTACAAAGCCCCATTGAAACTAATGGGTCTGGATTCCTTGCGGGCGCAATGCGTTCGCATCATGCATTGCACCCGCGCGGAATACTCGCTCGTGTAAAAGGGGCCTAAGAAGCAGGCGGCCACCCGCAGCGCACGCGATCGGGCGCCATGTTTAAAGACTGGACCGATGACATACATGTACGTCATCGGGCATGAAGGGGTTAAGCAAAATAAAAAAAACTATACAGGTTTGACATCTCCACAATTGTATTGAGCTGTAGAATACGGACGTCATGTTTTTTTATTTTTTTATTTTACCCCACAAAGAATTTGTTTTCCAACACAAGACAAAAAAAATTTGCCCGCATATGGCTATATGAACAATAAAATAGCTATGGCTTTTGGAACGTGGGGAGGAAAAATCCATAATGCAAAAATAAAAATAGGCCCGATCTTTAAAGGGAACCTGTCATCTGGATTTTGTGTATAGAGCTGAGGACATGGGTTGCTAGATCGCCGCTAGCCCATCCGCAATATCCAGTCCCCATAGCTCTGTGTGCTTTTATTGTGTAAAAAAAACGATTTGATACGTATGCAAATTAACCTGAGATGAGTCAGAGCTTGAAAATATGACTCTTCTCTGGTCACACAAGTAAGATATGACTCTTTATAAAAATAAATAAAAATTAACTTCAATACAAACAAGCTGGAGTCAGGTTGTAGCCAGAGTGATGCAACAAATAATCTGATAAGATCGTCAAAAAAACAGTAAAGGACGAATGTCCTAACTTTTTCAAAACTTTTACAGCTTCAAATGGAAAATACACTGAGCAAAAATATAAACGCAACACTTTCGGTTTTGCTCCCATTTTGCATGAGCTCAAAGATCTGAAACATTTTCTACATACACAAAAGACCCATTACTCTCAAATATTGCTCACAAATCTGTCTAAATCTGTGTTAGTGAGCACTTCTCCTTTGCTGAGATAATCCATCCCACCTCACAGGTGTGGCATATCAAGCTGCTGATTAGACAGCATGAATATTGCACAGGTGTGCCTTAGACTGCCCACAATAAAAGGCCACTCTGAAATGTGCAGTTTGATCACACAGCACAATGCCACAAATGTCGAAACGTTTGAGGGAGCGTGCAATTGGCATGCTGACTGCAGGAATGTCTACCAGAGCTGTTGCCCGTGCAATGAATGTTCATTTCTCTACCATAAGCCATCTTCAAAGGCGTTTCAGAGAATTTGGCAGTACATCCAACTGGCCTCACAACCGCAGACCACGTGTAACCACACCAGCCCACGACCTCCACATCCAGCATGTTCACCTCCATGATCGTCTGAGACCAGCCACCCGGACAGCTGCAGCAATAATCGGTTTGCATAACCAAAGAATTTCTGCACAAACTGTCAGAAACCGTCTTAGGGAAGCTCATCTGCATGCTCGTCGTCCTCATGGGGGTCTGGACCTGACTGCAGTTTGTCATCGTAACCGACTTGAGTGGGCAAATGCTCACATTCGATGGCGTCTGGCACGTTGGAGAGGCGTTCTGTTCACGGATGAGTCCCAGTTTTCACAGTTCAGAGCAGATGGCAGACAGCGTGTGTGGCGTCGTGTGGGTGAGCGGTTTGCAGACGTCAACGTTGTGGATCGAGTTGCCCATGGTGGCGGTAGAGTTATGGTATGGGCAGGAGTATGTTATGGACAATAAACATAGGTGCATTTTATTGATGGCATTTTGAATGCACAGAGATACCGTGACGAGATCCTGAGGCCCATTGTTGTGCCATTCATCCACGACCATCACCTCATGTTGCAGCATGATAATGCAGAGCCCCATATTGCAAGGATCTGTACAATTCCTAGAAGCTGAAAACATCCCAGTTCTTGCATGGCCAGCATACTCACCAGACATGTCACCCATTGAGCATGTTTGGGATGCTCTGGATCAGCGTATACGACAGCGTGTTCCAGTTCCTGCCAATATTCTGTAACTTCGCACAGATATTGAAGAGGAGTGGACCAACCTTCCACAGGCCACAATCAGCAACCTGATCAACTATATGCGATGGAGATGTGTTGCACTGCGTGAGGCAAATAGTGGCCACACCAGATAGGATGGATTATCTCGGCAAAGGAGAAGTGCTCACTAACACAGATTTAGACAGATTTATGAACAATATTTGAGAGTAATGGGCCTTTTGTGTATGTAGAGAATGTTTCAGATCTTTGAGTTCAGCTCATGCAAGATGGGAGCAAAACCAAAAGTGTTGCGTTTATATTTTTGCTCAGTGTATATATATCCTAAACAAATCTATTTTAAATATATGATAGATTCCCCTTTCTAAAGTATAAAGCATGGACTGTGTGCTTAGATATAACTTATTTTATGAAATTTCCTTATGAATCATAGCACGTGGCAGCATTATGAAGAGCGGAGCTTCGTTCAGAACTGACCAGAACTGCTTTCAAGAAAAGACAGTAATAGATATGGATGTAGATCCTTCCTTTTCTTCATTGTATCCTGTGAAAATGACTTATGACAAAAGGAGCAGAGTCACGTTTCCTCATACAGCCGTCTACTATTAATCATAGCAGGAGGGATCATCCACGAGGACCGACGTCAAGAGGACATGTCGTGAGACTAATCCTGACCCTCACTTGTAAGAGCATCAATGAAATAAGTGAATCACAGATCAAAATGGTTTCCCGTGACTCATCTGCCACGATATAACTACAAGATAATGCTTACAACAAAGTATTCATATTTTTCTTAAAATATCTCTGGGGTACATTAGAGATGAGTCAAATGGAGATGAAAGCAAAAAAGTCACAAATACATCTAAAATGAAATGTAAAAGTCATGCCAACCTAAAACACTAAAATCGTGTCTTTATTATTTTCATCCCATAGTAGTGTTAAAGGGACTCTGTCAGCAGATTTATGGCTACCAAACAGCTCCAGATAGTTCCCAGCGATCGATCCATAATCTTCTCAGGACTAACCTGTCCTATTTTATCGCCATATAATGCTTTCCAGCCATTATGCTAATTAGCATAACTAATTCCTTCCCCTCACACCATCATAGCCTATTTCCCTCCCCCTAGACTTTGATTGACAGCCTATTTCTGCCCTCACTGCTTGTAATCTCGTCCGAAATCGCGCACATGCTCACTTGCCCTTTTAATGAAAGACCAATCAGCTAGCTTAGTGTATGTCCTCTCTCCCTCACGCCACTACGTGCGGAAGTAAATAAGGAGTGCGCATGACGGAGGGCACTACGTACATCACATAGTAGCGTTGCGATACTTACACAACGTAGTTCTGCCCGAAATGAATACTGCGCATGCGCGAGATTTTATCCATGGGGCGTTTCTTAGGCGCTTGACTCTGAGAAAATATGACTCTTCTCTGGTCAACCATGCAAGATATGACTCTTTTCTACTAATTAGCATAAGATGCAGGAAAGGCTTATAGGGCGATAAAATAGGACAGGTTAGTCCTGAGAAGATTATGGATCGATCGCTGGGAACTATCAGGGTGTCAGAACATGGTGACAGGTTCCCTTTAAAGGAAATCTCAATTCAAAGGGTTGTCCAGAGCTGCTACCTTCCAAAAGTGGTGCCTCACTGTCCACAATCTGTGTATGGCTTTTTCTTTAGTTGTCTCTTATTTTTCAGGTTCAGTAAAAAAAAAAAAAAGGAGTAGAAATAATGAGATCCTCTAATGACTGAACTAGCTTTTGCAAATCTTCCCTAATATTGATTCCCGCCTAGTATCCATATAGTGTCCATCCTCGCCTAGGAAGAATACGAAGACAAATGGCATGTCAGCCGAGAAAACAAATGGGACAATGGGGGAGATTTATCAAAACTGGTATAAATGAAAACTGGCTTAGTTGCCCATAGCAACCAATCAGAATCCACCTTTCATTTTTCACAGCTCCCTTGCAAGATGAAAAGTGGAATCTGATTGGTTTCTCTGGGCCTTTATACCAGTTTTGATAAATCTCCCCCAGCGTGTCAGCACAATACAGTATGTGTATGAGAAGAGCAGCTTGTGGCTTTAAAGCCAGTGACGTGGCATTGACATTACAAATGGTTCTCACTCTCGTGATGTCATGCAGTGTGACATCTCACACACTTTCACATTTATCAACTTATTCCTAGGCTACAATGAACATTTTTAGATCCAACACACGTCTATAAATAAGGTGTCTGCCCCTAGGGATTTCTCGTACCTAAAGATATCTATTCTTGTAGCGTTGAACTCTTGATGAATCCTATCTAAACGATCTATGGTATGGCCGATTCAAGAAACACTGCCCCTGATTTATCATACCTTCACTCTAGAATTCTGTCGTCAAAAAGTTGCAAAAATAGGGCTTTTGCGACTTTTTGCACTCAAATTGCACAAAATTTTGAGACTTTTTTTGCACTCATTTGCAAAACCTTTTGCAACTTTGCATTTTTACACCACTTAGGCCTCTTTCACACGAGCGTGTCCGGATTAGGTCCGGATGCGTCCCGGTGCATTGCGGCAAACCCGCGCGAGTAGGAACGCAACTGTATTCCGATGTTCAGTTTTTATCGCGCAGGTGCAATGTGTTTTGCACGCGCGTGATAAAAAACCGACTGTGGTACCCAGACCCGAACTTCTTTACAGAAGTTCAGGTTTGGGTTAGTTGTAGTGTAGATTGTATTATTTCCCCTTATAACATGGTTATAAGGGAAAATAATAGATTTCTGCATACCGAATGCATAGTAAAATAGGGCTGGAGGGGTTAAAAAAATAAAAAATTTAACTCACCTTAATCCACTTGTTCGCGCAGCCGGCATCTCTTCTGTCTTTAACTGTGAGCAATAGGACCTTTGATGACGTCACTGCGTTCATCACATGGTCCATCACATGATCCATCACCATGGTGATGGATCATGTGATGAGCGTAGTGACGTCATCAAAAGGTCCTATTGCTCACAGTTAAAGACAGAAGAGATGCCGGCTGCGCAAACAAGTGGATTAAGGTGAGTTAATTTTTTCCCCAGCCCTATTTTACTAAGCATTCGCTATTCAGAATGCTATTATTTCCCCTTATAAACATGTTATAAGGGGAAATAATAATGATCGGGTCCCCATCCCGATCGTCACCTAGCAACCGCACCGCATCCGCATTTTTTTTTTTTTATCACGCTGAATATAGAACATGCTGCGATTTTCACGCAACGCACAAGTGATTCGTGAAAATCACCGCTCGTGTGCACAGCCCCATAGAAATAAATGGGTCATGATTCAGTGAGGGTGCAATGCGTTCACCTCACGCATGGCATCCGCGCGGAATACTCACTCGTGTGAAAGGGGCCTTACTCCAGTTTTGTAATGTGGATGGAAAAGTGGCTGTGGTTAGCTACGTTAATGAGTTTCAGTCTAGATTTATTTTTTTTAAAGTCGCTAAAAAGTTGCAATCTCACTCCAGGAGGAAGGTGGAGTAGGAAAACCGGAGTAGCTTCTCTAGACAAAAGTGTTAGGTCTAAGGATAAGACAAATTTACTGTATCAAGTAACATGACACATTTGATAAATGTGCCATAAAATACTCCAACGCAGACTCAAGCAAAAACTGACTTCAAATATTTCCACCATGATACATTCCCCCTGATATTTCTTACATAAAGTGATGAGAATGAAGTCTCATAATACAGAAGTTCGGGGAACACAAGAAAGCAGAGACTTGCCTTAGGTGATGTACTTATTTATGAAATATTTCTTGAGGGTCCTTAGCTCTCCTAGGGCCTTAAATGTTACTAACAGCATTTCAAGAATGCGCCAGGGGGCATGCTCTTTTAGTCTCCATTATACAACATATTTATTGAAGGGAATCTATCAGCAGGAAATTCACTGATAAACCAGGTACAATGTCTTGTAGGTATAGCTCAGCTGAATTCAGTGGGTGCAGTGGAAAGATGGTTTGAAGAAGCAGGCCAGAGTTAAAGTATAACAGGCTTTCTTTACTTAGTGCAAGATATAACTTATAATATCCAGCTGTATTAAGTACAAAGTACAATTTCTGGCACCAGATGAGGAGGTATGATGGCTGGTTATGGATACACCTGTGGGTGTATCTGTCGACTGTCAAATACAGGTTTAAAGATAGTATGGCCTGCTGGTTATTCTAGGTGATGGGTGTCTGACCTGTTTTCCCTCACTGGCAGCAGGATCTGTGAAGCTGAATCTTGCAGGTCACTCTGTTGATTTCATGCACTGTAGCTTTTGGGAAAGCTGTATCTTGACCCTAGCAATCTTCCTGGAGTAAGGGTCGCACAGGTGAATCTTATCAGTCTCTTGAAGTGGGGGATAAATCATTTGCTTCCTTCCTTCACACTTTTTAATCTGGAACTCCCCCTCCTGGCAGGAAGTAGGGCCAGCCCACTCCTACCAAGAGGGAAGGAACAGGGTGGTTAGCCCTGTTACTGCCAACCATTGCCAACTACACCTCTTATGCTGGAATACACCGCCTAAACACAACGTAACAATACATAATACAATATTTGCAGATACCCTCAGGTCTTGAGTACTGCAAATGCATGCGGAGATGCAAATATGACAGCTTACAAAGCTGAAGGTGAAGTAGAGGCCTAGTATAAGGGGATCATAGCTAGCACTGAAGTAGATGGACCGCATAGGTAAACCATATATACGACAGCCATCTTGCACCACACACATTATAGTGAAGAGCCCTATTTTTGATTTGCATAGGCTACAGTATACAGTAAGTAAATGCAGCTTAAATGTCAGTAGGTTTTCCGTGCATATAGCTGAAACATATAAGGTAAGTACAATGCCATCTCTCACCAGTAACGGCCACAACTTATAGAGACAGCAGACATTTTATGGGTTAAATCTGTGGTATCGATACGGATTTTTGCTGCAGTTTAATTAATTAAAATAATGGTCTGTCAAATGTCACGCAGCAACAAAAATCAGTAATAAGCTATAAGTTAATTTAAAGCTGTAGAAATGTGTCAAACTAAGAATTTAATGCTGTATAACAGAACCACGGTCAAGAGAACGTGCTCTCTCCTGGGAAATAAGCGCAGGACTTGACATTTACTCCAGCAGCTTTTACAAATAGCTCCACTTAATTGACATTATGATCCACTGACTTGGATAAGTGTCATGATTTCCCAATGTGAATGTTTCAGATAGAACTCATTACATCATTTCATTTAGATTATTTAACGAACTACTGTATAATATGTGTTTGCTTTGTATTAGCAATGCCCTTAAAGGGGTTGTCTGTGGATGAGTTTTTTTTACCAATTAATTTTTTTTTTTTAGAAAGGATACTCATCTTCACCGATCCCCCGCTGCTCCCCTTCTGGGACTTACCTGGTCCCCAGCTGCTCTCCACTTCCTGTTCATCAGACAGAAAGTGCCTGCTCAGCCAATCACTGCCTCCAGAGGTGACACGCCTTAACCAGTGATTGGCTGAGCAGGCATCTTCAGGTATTTCCTGCCTGGAGGGATATAGCCTGGCCTAGATCTGCACACTTTTCAACAAATTAGAGACAGGGTGAGAAAACCAGTGAAGTGATAACTTTATGGCCTGAAGGGATATAGTCTGGCCTAGACTATTTCACACCTCCGGGTATAGAGTTTATCCCCCGGGCATAGTCTGGACTGGAGGGGTATTGTTTGGCCTAGGCTATTTTACACCCCGGGGTATAGTTTGGCCTAGGACAGTTAATCCCCGGGGTATACTCTGGCCTGGGCCAAACTATACCTGGGTTTAATCTGGGAAGGGGTTAATTTGGCCTACTACACCGGGTCCAGGAAGTGGACAGCAGTACAGGTTGGAGGAGGAGCGGCAGAGGATTGTTGAGTATTCCTTCTTTTATTTCTTTATCCCACTCTGAGCCTTTTCGAATAGATTTTCCCTCCCACGTCGACAAAAATTAGTCAATAATATATCTAAAAAGTTGGCCTTTTGTACGTTATTCTGTAACCCAACAAATCTTCTTGGGTACTGTAGGCACTTTCCAGGACAACAAAACATAGGCAAGCCCTCCTCAAAGCTCTATTGTCTGTGTCTTCCTGATGTCAGCAACTAATAATGATTGCATCAGACCATAAGGCAGAAGCCAGCAACCAAAATACGTGAAAAACAATGCCACTCATTAATTCTGCCTGATGTACACATGGGTGATGGGGAACAGAGATCTTCGCTTTGCCATATACAGCACGGTCTTGCATCTGGATTCTGGCTGCAGAATGAGGCAGAGCCCATCTCCTTCATTAGTTCACAAGACGAGTTAGAAGATGCATGGCATTTCAATACATAAATATATAAGTATGTAAATCAGGCGCCGAGGAGCTGAATGCCAGCAGCAGTATGGCAAAGGACAAGGGGAGATTTATCTCATTTAGGTATGTTTTGTCCAATGAAATAAAAGTGCCATATCCAGAAATTCCCACACCACAAGCCTGCAAAATATATCACATCCCAGTATACAGAAGTCGTGATTTATGAATAAGGGATGATCTTCTTGCTTAGCAGTACACAGCTGGGGCTTTCTGTCAAAAAGTATTAAATTACAGAATATGCACGTTCCTGTAAAATGTGAGTTAAGTGCATCAAAGAATATCCATATATCACATAAATATATAAGTATATATCATTAGTAAAACTAATTAAAGGGAGTCTGTCAACAGGAAGTTCACTGTTAAACCAGGCACAATGCCTTGTAGGCAATGGCGAATTGTAATACGGACGGTCGCCCAGGGCCGGAGTCACCTGAGGGGCTCATGGCCACCCAGACCGCCCACCGTGTTTATAAGCTCCATACCCAGCCCCTCATCAAGTTAAAGTGCAACGCCTACACTTTAAGTGATAACTAAATGTTCCCAATGTAGTAGACTATCTATTTAGATTACATATATATATATATCTATATATATATACACACAGAATTGCGCACATGTATGGTATGACTGTGTACATATCTGCATATACAGTATAGATACTGTGCATACAGATAGACGCATACACACATATGTAGTAAGCCTGGTTCTATTAGGATAAAAGAAAAACATAACAAAAAACATGTTAAAGAAAATGTGTCGGAATTAGAGATGACTGAAGTTTTGGAAAATTCTATTCGGCTTTTCGAATTTTACAAAAAAAATAGCTTCATGACGAATTACTTTGTCACAAAGGGCATTTTTTTGCAAGTAGCGGGTGCAAAGACAGGGAGCTGCGATCGCGGCTGCTGAGAGTAAAAACAGTAAAAAATTAGCAAAAAATTCTATCATATTTACCACCTGTATTTGGTCACGTCACCACGCAGGGATTCGGCCGAGATCTTCAATCAAGATGGCGGCGGCATGCCCGTTGTGAGCAAATGGAGGAGGTAACTACCGTATGATTTTGTTTAGTTTTTTACACTATTCCAGGTTAAATCAATTCACTACCACGAAGCACGAGGAAATTCGGCTTCTATGCAAATCAAATTTATCCTGAAATTCGGATCGAATTCCACTTAGTTGGATTTAGTTCGCTCAACTCTAGTCTAAATAAAAAATGGTGCTAAAAAAAAACAAAAAACATGCGGAATCCTGAAGCAGAATCTGCATCTTTTTTTTTTAGGCATGTTAGCCTTAATCCACCCCTGCTTATTGGGCTAGCTCAGCTGAATGTAATAATACCTTTTCACAGAGTGATCCGTTGCTTCATTCTGGAGAAAAAGTTATTTTAATCCATATGCAGATGAGCAGTTAAGTGCACCGAGGGCGGGCTGAAACCAGTGTGTGCACCCTTGCTCCTCCTGCTTCCTCTGCCAGCTCCTGCTTCCTCTGCCAGCTCTCTCCTTGATCGACAGGGCCAGGTTCCTGCTTAGTCATCTTACCTGGCCTTTTCATTCAAGATGGAGAGGGAGGATCTGGCAGGAGGAGTAGCCTTTCCACTAAGAGCTAGCCTCATAGCATACGGTATGTACAAACACTAAGGCCCCTTTCACACATCGCAGCAAGCTCTTTATTGTGCGTTTTTCACGCAACGCAGGCCCCATAGAAGTGAATAGGGCCTCGTGAAAATCGCAAGCATTCGCAAGCAAGTGGGGATGCGGTGCGATTTTCACGCATGGTTGCTAGGAGACGATCGGGATGGGGACCCGATCTTTATTATTTTCCCTTATAAAATGGTTATAAGGGAAAATAATAGCATTCTTAATACAGTATGCTTAGTAAAATAGTGATGGAGGGGTTAAAAAAATAAAAAACTATTAATAAACTCACCATAATCCACTTGAACGCCTGGCATATCTTCTTTCTTTTTTGATGAAAAGGACCTGTGATGACGTCACTGCGCTCATCACATGGTCCATTACCATGGTGATGGGCCATGTGATGAGCGCAGTGACGTAATCAAAGGTCCTTTAGCCAGGTACTGAAGAAAGTAGAAAGAAGAGGAGATCAAGTGGATGGGGTGAGTTAAATTTGTTTATTATTTTTAACCCCTTAATGGACATTTTACTAAGCATTCTGTATTAAGAATGCTATTATTTTCCCTTATAACCATGTTATAAGGGAAAATATTTAAATCTACACAACATCGATCAAAAACCCGAACTTCTGTGAAGAAGTCCGGGTTCGGGTCTGGGTACCAAACATGACGATTTTTCTCACGCGCGTGCAAAACGCATCAAAACGCTTTGCACTCGCGCTGAAAAATCGCGCATTTTCCTGCAACGCACCCGCATCTTGTCCGGCCCTCACACGCGACGCCCGTGTGAAAGAGGCCTAAGACTTGGATGTCCCTGTATTAGCAAGGACTATACCACAATGTTTCTCTGTATGGCAGAAATGATTACTGAATTATTATAGAAAATTACACTTTTCTGAGTTTTCATATTCCATAAGATATTTTTTGACTCTTACTACACGAGATCCTCAGGATATGGAAGGCATTCCAACCAGCCTATTAATAACAGAGCAGATACTGGACTTGTTTTTGCGCTATGCCTTTGACATCTGAAGGCCCATGTAACCTTTTGTATTCTGTTCATTGTCAACTTATTTTATCTTCCAAATAAAAACAGACTGAATGTATTGTACAAAAGTGAAATGACCTTCATACTGGCAAACTTATTTCCTAAATGGACAACCGTCAGACAGCTGTTCATTCTGTTCAATGTATATTACCCAAGAGTGGAGCGCAGACCCAACGGTGCCAATATGATCAGTTTAGTTCCATGCCCTTTATAGGAAAAGGTTAGGCAGCGCACTGAATAATTATATACATGACAAATAAACCAGCAAGCTGTAGATTCTGGAGCACTGTATGAAAACATAGGGGGAATTTATCCGAATTTGTACATCCGAACTGGCATAGAAAACTCACAAATGTTTGTGCAAGCCCCCTTTTGTGATCTAATTTTGTTCATTTAGGCTGAGCTCAGGGTACTTTCACACTAGCGATATTCTTTTCTGGTACTGAAATCCGGTAAAGGGTCTCTATACTGGAAAAAAATCTGTTTTGTCCCAATGCATTCTGAATGGAAAGCAATCCGTTCAGAATGCATTAGGATGTCTTTCGTTCCGTCCCTTGTACGGTATTTGACCGGACAAAATACCGCAGCATGCTGCACGTTTTTTTCAGGACAAAATCCCGGAACAGTACCGCACTTGCCGGATCCGGCATTAATGTCCATAGAGATGTATTAATGCCGGATCCGATACCAATTGCCGTATTGCCGGATCCGGTTTTCCGGTGTGCGCATGTCCAGTTCTTTCTAGCTTTGAAAAATTGAAACACCGGATCCAATATTCTGGATGATACCGGAAAGACGGATCCGGTATTTCAATGCATAAGTCTACCGGATCTGGAAAAAAAAGATATCCGCTTGCATACAGATTTCCGGATCCGGCAGGCAGTTCAGTCAACAGAACTGCCTGCCGATTTCTTCTAACACTAGTGTGAAAGTACCCTCACCCCTTTTTTTTTTTTTTTTTAAACAGAGCAGGGCAAAAATGAGATTGGCCACAAAGCCCATGAAATTTAAAGGCCATAAACACCTTTACAGGCAATTTTTTTTTTGATTGCACTTTACTCGTTTTGGGCTAGAAATCTTTTTTTTTTTTTTTTTTAATTCTTGAAATGGTGTTTTTTGTTCTACAGGGTTAAATTTTAGCCTAGCTGCAGAGAATCTTGGTTTCAGTTTAACAGTTTAACCATGTTTGGCCCTTATCTCTGAACTCTTGACAGATCATAAACACTCATCATAGCTAGAATCTTTTCAAACTGATTGTTTAAGAGCGGTAAGGTGTTCAGAGATAAGGGCTTGCATGGCCTCAGAACAGGAACATGATGGCTCAGCGTGAAACTGAAACCAAGATGCAGCTAGGCTGAAACGTAACCCTGCAGCACAAAAATTGTTCAACTTAACCCCTTAAAGAGGACCTTTCACTACAATAAAAAATCTGAACTAAGCATACAGACATGGAGAGCGGCGCCCAGGGATCTCCCTGCACTTACTATTATCCCTGGGCGCCGCTCCGTTCTCCTGGTATAGGCTCCAGTATCTTCAGATTTTCGGCGCAACTGGGTGGAGCCTGCCGGCGTCTCCTTCTCCCAGTGCTGGCCAATCGCAGCGCTCAGCTCATAGCCTGGGAGAAAAAAAACCCTCTCAGGCTATGAGCTGAACGCTGCGATTGGCCAGCGCTACAGCCTGGGAGAAGGAGACGCCGGCAGGCGCCACCCAGTTGAGCCGAAAATATGAAGATACCGGAGCCTATACCGGGAGAACGGAGCGGCACCCAGGGATAATAGTAAGTGCAGGGAGATCCCTGGGTGCCGCTCTCCATGTCTGTATACTTAGTTTAGATTTTTTATTGTAGTGAAAGGTCCTATTTAAGGACCGGGCTCATTTTCCACCTTAAGGACCAGGCCATTTTTTGCAAATCTGACGTGTCAATTTATGTGGTGATAACTTTAAAACGCTTTTACTTATGCAGGCCATTCTGAGATTGTTTTCTCGTCACATATTGTACTTCATGACAGTGGTAAAATTGAGTAAAAAAATATAATTTTATTTTATAAAAAAATTTCAAATTTACCAAAAATTTTGAAAAATTAGCAAATTTCTACATTTACATTTCTCTACTTTTATAATAGATAGCAATACCTCCAAAAATAGTTATTACTTTACATTCCCCATATGTCTACTTCATGTTTGGATCATTTTGTGAATGCCATTTTATTTTTTGGGGACGTTACAAGGCTTAGAAGTTTAGAAGCAAATCTTGAAATTTTTCAGAAAATTTCTAAAACCCACTTTTTCAGGACCAGTTCAGGTTTGAAGTCACTTTGTGAGGCTTACATAATAGAAACCACCCAAAAATGACCCCATTTTACAAACTACACCCCTCAAGGTATTCAAAACAGATTTTACAAACTTTGTTAACCCTTTAGGTGTTCCACAAGAATTAATTGAAAATAGAGATAACATTTCAAAATTTCACTTTTTTGGCAGATTTTCCATTTGAATCCATTTTTTCCAGTTACAAAGCAAGGGTTAACAGCCAAACAAAACTCAATATTTATGGCCCTGATTCTGTAGTTTACAGAAACACCCCATATGTGGTCGTAAACTGCTGTACGGGCACACGGCAGGGCGCAGAAGGAAAGGAATGCCATACGGTTTTTGGAAGGCAGATTTTGCTGGACCATGTCCCATTTGAAGCCCCCCTGATGCACCCCTAAAGTAGAAATTCCCAAAAAGTTACCCCATTTTGGAAACTACGGGATAAGTTGGCAGTTTTGTTCGTACTATTTTAGGGTACATATGATTTTTGGTTGCTCTATATTACATTTTTTGTGAGGCAACGTTTTTATTTTTTGTTATTTACAACATTCACCTGACAGGTTAGATTATGTGGTATTTTTATAGAGCAGGTTGTCATGGATGCGACAATACCAAATATGACAACTTTTTTTGATTGTTTCAGTTTTACATAACAAAGCATTTAAAAAAAAAATAATAATAAATGTTAGTGTCTCCACATTCTGAAAGCCGTAGTTTTATTTATTTTTTGGGTGACTGTCTTGTGTAGGGGCTCATTTTTTTCGGGATGAGATGACGGTTTGATTGGTACTATTTTGTGGTGCGTATGACTTTTTGATCGCTTGCTATTATACTTTTTGTGATGCAAGGTGACAAAAAATGGCTTTTTTTACAGCGTTAAATTTTTTTTTTTTTTTACAGTATTCACCTGAGGGGTTAGGTTATGTGATATTTTTATAGAGCAGGTTATTAAGGACGCGGCGAAACCTAATATGTCTACTTTTTTATTTATGTAAGTTTTACACAATAATTTCATTTTTGAGACAAAAAAAATCATGTTTTAGTGTCTCCATAGTCTGAGAGCCATAGTTTTTTCAGTTTTTGGGCGATTATCTTAGGTAAGGTATGATTTTTGCGGGATGAGACGACGGTTTGATTGGCACTATTTTGGGGTGCGTATGACTTTTTGGTTGCTTGCTATTACACTTTTTGTGATGTAAGGTGATAAAAAATGGCTTTTTTTACACCGTTTTTTTTTTACACTATTCACCTAAGGCAGCGGTTCTCAACCTAGGGGTCGCGACCCCTTTGGGGGTCGATCGGCCCTTTCCGGGGGTCGCCTGAGGCTTCCTATTGTGGGTCCAGGCCCGTCGCTAACAGACAGGCAAAACAAGCAATTGCTTGGGGCCCCGAGCTGGTTGGGGCCCCGAGCTGGCCCGGGGCCAAGCAGAGCCAGTGCTTGTTTTGCAGCTGAGTAACTCAGAAGATCCGATGGTATATTCTAACCCCCAGGCGTTCCCATGGTGACGGGGACGCTTGCCTGGGGTTAGAATATACCATCGGATCTGAGTTTTACGAGCACTTTTGGGGGTCTGATCCCCTCTGCAATGCATTACAATACATCTGTATTGTAATGCATTGCCTGTAAGTGTATGACACTGAGTCATACACTAACATGTTGCCTAGGAGACCCAGCCTGAGGCTGGATCTCCTCGGCTCCCGTAGAAGGCAGGTTCCGATGCTGTGCAAGGCATTGGGCAGCCTCTGCACGGCATTGGGCTGCCTTCTGAGACATCGAATCCCCACCACAGCAGCGCGGGGACTCGATGGGCTCATTCAAACCCCTTCTATGCCGCATTCAGCGGCATAGAAGGGGTTAATCCGCAGAGATCGCCGAGACGGTGGGATGGGGGGTCACAGGACCCCCCTCGGCATTGTCCAAGGGTGCCTGCTGATTGATTTCAGTAGGCATCCAGTTCCGATCGCCGCGGTGGTGATCGGAAATACACAGGGCGTACAGGCGATCCCGGTCCTGTATGCCCTATGTCCCCAAAAGGTTAAAAAAAAAAATCTATTTTAGCCCAAAATGAGTAATATGGAATCATAAAAAATTGCTCCCAAAGGTGTTCATAGCAAAATGTAAATTGGAGTTACAACAGGTGTCTGGTGTCAGAATTGAGGTGCCCATAGCTAATGCAGTGACTGAATCCATGGCATGGGAGGAGTGGAACCAGACACAATAGGATTTGTTGGATTTGTGGTTGCTCTAGTCAACTGGGCAAGTAGTCCAGTGGCTGGTAACTGGGATCAGGCAGGATCGAGTATGTGGTTCCGTGGAGTAAACATGAGCATAGTCAAACCATATTGTATCAACTTATTCAAGAATTTCCAAGACAGTAACCATCTACAAATGCAAATGACAACCTTTCTTAGATTCCTCGTGATTTAATTCATCCAGAAGAGGTAGCATTTGTCAAGAGTCACCAGGAAACTGGTAATATCTGGAAGGACAAAAGCTTGGGAGCTTATACTAAGCGAGATTCCTATGATATTGGTGCTTTGAAAGGCCTTAGGCTACATTCACACGGAGGCACGGACCCGGTAGCCCTTCCATAGGCTTCCAGGTCCGTGCCGCAAAACATAGAACATGTCCTCTCTTTCGCCATATCTTGCGGATCATGGACCCATTGATGTCAATATGCAGAGTTCACAATGCCGATGCCTGTCTTCAGGAGCTCCTCATACACAATGGAGAGGACGCGGTGTGCTCTTCGTTTACGGCGGGTCCCGTTCTTGGGAGAAAAGCAAGTCCTAGAGGTGGGGCCTGCACCATTTAAGGTATATCCTATCATTACACCATAAATGTCGAGATGGGAAGATCTCTTTAAATGCTTTCAATAAAATCAAAGGTGAATATTTTATCTTTTCTAAAGTCAGATGGCCAATAACTTCTATTTAAGCAACCATAGCACAGACTTTAGAAGACGACATACAAACCACTTGAATTACCTTTCTTCTTTAGGAAGCAAGCCAAGAATGTACACTCCTATTAGAGCGTGTAATTCATACTACAAATAATATTATACTGATAGACTAATAAAGGTTACATTGACCTCCAGACGCTCTGCCACATACTCCTATTAGGTTAATTTGCACCTCTGCAGACTTCAAAGGCCCCTATTATTTTAAAATGCAACCCAGTTCTTCTTGGTCTGATGGTATTCTTCCTATTATGTCCAGCTATGCTGCAGTCTGCTTTAGGAGGGCTTCTTAGGTAAATTATTAATCAGTTTTGAACCCAGTAAACAAAAGCGCAGTGTGAAGCGCAGAGTTGTTTTTAACGCTTCATGGTGAACAGAAACCAATGACTGTAATTCGAGCTTTCAATGACAAATTAACAAATCAATTATAGAATTATATATCACAGTAATCAAGTTATCAGGCCATATTGTATAATGGTTATAAATTTACTAGGATGGCCTCGCTAGGTTTCATGTGTGTAATTTTCTTTGAAACTATAGCGTACATTCTAGGGAGTTTCCAGGAAGTGAGGTTAAAGGGGTTACCCCTATAATGACCCCCCCCCCCCCCATGCCCCTCGGATACATTATACTTACCCAGTCCCCGGCACCCACATCGCTCTGGATCCCCTTTGAGGCTACATTTACATGACACACTATCAGTTTTTTATGGACATTTTGCATCCATGTGTGCATCCATAACAGCTGTTTTGCATCTGTTTTTAATAGCCGTTAAAAAACGGATGAATTTTACCGGGTTTTTTTTAACATCCCAACCCCTGCAGTGCTCTCACAGTATACATAATGTCCTTCATATTGCCGCCTGGACATCACATGGCTCCCATAGTGCCCCCAAGTATGAATAATGCCCCCTATAATGCCCCCAGTGTGAATAATGGTTCCTATAGTGCCCCAGTATAAACAATTCCACTATTAGTGCCCCCCCAGGATTATTAATGCCCCCATTAGTGGCTCCAGTATAAAACAAAATGCACCATTACTGGCTCCCAGTATTAATAATGCCCCCATTAGTGCCCCCTCAGTTCCGCATGGTGACGTCATCATGCTGGGAGCCTTGGTCCTTCTGCATTAAGTGATCACTGCTGATAAGGTAAGTAACTTATTTATTTTATTTTACCCCCAAAAAGGCTATTTTTTACACTAGTATACCCATTTTAATGACCATTAAATGGGTGTACTCCAGTCTAAATGGCTGTTAATAACGGCCCGTTGATTTAAATGGGGTCACTTGCCATTAAAAAACGGCCATGTTCATAGCCCCCAAGATGCATAAAAGACCACTCAGATTACATTGCACAAAATTGCATGAGTGAATTTTATATATATTTTTAACCTTTTTGTGTTCTGAAAGCTGTCAGCAAGTGTTGTGATAATGGCTATACAGCAAAAGGTCCTTCATGTTTTGTGTCCTGTGATATGCGATGGCAGGATGAGGAGGTAAGAATTTTTGCAGGGTGTCATCTGTCACAAAGACCCACCATTGTTTCTCCAATGCCTTCATCATATCAAGCCAATGTGAGATGAAAGTGGAAGTAAATCTCATACTGAGTTCCGACTGATTTTCGGAGTCACGAGGTCAGGACTTCTCCTGTTCTTTCCTCGCAGGAATCCATTGCTAATGGAATCATCACTATCGCTACGCTCCTTAAACTGACAATTCAGACCTTGGGCTTGAATTTCAAAAGACTTGATATTAGGACATTCTCATTGTGAGACAATGGCAAACCAGGATTTTATTAATAAGCTTTTACACATTTATAGATGTGCTTTATAGATAACTTTAACTTTATAGATGCGCTATAGATTTCTGTACAGTATATGCGCCCAGATGTCCACCTGAAAATGGATATCCAAGAAATCCATGTTAGGGTGGGTTCACATCTGCATTCTGGATTCCGTTATGGCTTTCCGTTATAACATGGTTATAACGGAAAACAACGGAATCCATAAGACAGAAGTCAAAACGGAAACCTTTAAGAGGCATTCCGTCTTCATAGAAGTCTATGGGAATCATAACGGATCCGTCTTGTTCCCGTTATGCCAGACGGAAAAAAAAGTCCTGTCGACAGGACTTTTTTCTCCATTCTGTAAAACGGAAACGGGACGGATCCGTTATGATTCCCATAGACTTCTTTGAAGACGGAATGCCTTTTAAAGGCTTCCGTTTTTCATTCTGTCATAATACAAGTCTATGGAGTATAACGGATCTGTCCTTTCCGTCTTATGGATTCCGTTATTTTCCGTTATAACCAGGGCTGTGGAGTCGGTAGATAAATGTTCCGACTCCGACTCCTCAGTTTTATGTACTTCCGACTCCGACTCCTCTGTATTAATATGCAAATGTATTTTATACATTCCTTGAGGGAAAGAAACGCAACCTACCACAGGACTACTGGCTGGGAAGCTGCTTTCTCCTTTGTGTGCTTATCTGCTGCTGAAGATAGGGCAGTGGGAGGATCCAGGAAGGGGCATTTATTCTAAAACATGATTTTCCTAGGAGAATCCCATAGTCATGTTTAAAGTTTAAGCTAACAATAGGAGTTTACAAGTTTTTATAGCCTTAGCTAAATGATAGCAGTTTTTCCAATGGTTTACAGCTTCAGTCTTGAACTATTGGCCCTCCATTCCCTTCACTTATACAAGTGTCTCACTCTCTAGTCCTGCAAAAAACATATTTATTTAATCCCTTATCAGTGAGAGGCTAGGTTACACATGGACGCTGCGTTCCCTGTAAAAGCAGAACACAACACTATGGAAAGTATAAGTATTGCAGCTCCTAATTGTGCGTTGCGTGCCATATAGTGAAGCACATGAAAAGCATGCTTCTTCACGGTCACTTAACGTGTTCGTTTTGCGGTTACGTGAGGCACTGCATGCATTGGTCTTTATTCTTACAGTAGAGAAGTCATTAATTATAACTTTTTGTGAATTGGGACATTTAAACTTGCTTTTTTTTATTTATTCCAATCTAAATTTAGTAGGAGTCGGAGTCGGTGCATTGTTTGCCGACTCCGACTCCAGGTACCCAAAATTTCCCCCGAGTCCGAATCCTCGACTCCGACTCCGACTCCACAGCCCTGGTTATAACCATGTTATAATGAAAAGCCATAACGGAATACAGAACGCAGATGTGAACCCACCCTTACTCTGGCCAGCCTTGAATGTGAGCTTCATGATGAGGCTTTTGTTATTGAAGAACTCCAAGAACTTCTAGAATTAATTCTGTGTGACTTGATATTAGTATATAGTAACTAAGCGGGCTCCAAAACTGAAACTTTTCAATCATTGTGCCACACTCTGCCCAGGAAAAGATTTGCATATGAGGGTGCACATGCCATGGTCTGGAGGAGCTGAAGGTAGAAGGATTGTCTGAGTGTAAACCCGAGGGATTTTAGTGTATACCCATATAGACTACCATCCAGGTCCATCATGGAAAGGAAGTAATGAACAGCCAGGAGCCCATCAGAGTTTTTGAGTGATGTATATAACGCTGGTAACGTATTACTGGTAGGTACAGCATTACTGTGAAGCAACAAAAGCTGGAAATGGCAAGAGCAATGTTGACCATGCATAAATCATAAAGATCTCACCCATAGAACCTCGTGGAGAGGTGCTCTGCACCAAGTAAAAAGATAACTGCGGCACTCCTGTATAAAAAGCTTCATGATATTGGCTGAGAAGTAAATCCACTAAGCAATGGCTGTTTTGCGTCTAATGTTGCTTCTTCATGGCCCACAAGCAAAATGACGTAACATGGGCGCTCTGCCCTATGTTATCCCATACATTACTTAAATAGTGCTTACCTAAAAACAATTACATAATAATTACAATGTATCAGGCAGTATTTACAAATATTACAACAAACGTAACAGTATAACATAATATTTACAAAAAGGGACTCCGATCATTGCAATTATTAAGGCCTCAGGGTGCAGTATTCATCCTGCCTCAATACAGAGTTATGCCTATCACCATCTACCGAATACCGATGTGTTCAATAGCAGAAAACCTCAGTGTATATGTCTTATCGCTATGGCAACCCCTCAACTGTTCTCTGAATCTTACAAACACCGGTATTGCTTTTCCTATATAAAAAAAAACCGGTATATGGACACAAAATAACATAGAGAACAAATGTTGTTCTACACGTTATTAGTTGATTAATCGTGTTTTATTCACCCCATATTGAGGGGAAAAGTTGTCAATAGATATTTGAAGTAAATGCATTAACTGCAGTTAAAATTCCCCTCAGAATAAAATTTCATCTCCATGCTCTGGTTTCTTGTGTAAACCTGGTTCTTATCAAGTGGTCGCTGGATCTTACATCTCTTAAATGCATTAAAGGGGTTGTCCAGGTTCAGAGCTGAATCCAGACATACCCATAATTTCACCCCGGCAGCCCCCCTGACTTGACCATTGGAACAGTTCATGCTCCGATGCTCTCCTTCTCCCTGTGCTAAATCGCGCAGGGCAAGGGCTCTTTTGTTTACAATCACACACTGCCGGGCGGAAGCTTCCGCCCGGCAGTGTGTTCGGTGACGTCACCGGCTCTGATGGGCGTGCTTTAGTGCTGCCCTAGCCGTTTTAAAGGCTAGGGCAGCGCTAAAGCCTGCCCATCAGTGCCGGTGACATCACCGGGCTTCCTGGCAGCCCCATGGAGAGCCCGGTACGTCACCGGATCTCCAAAGAATGCCTTTGCCCTGCGCGATTTAGTGCAGGGCAAAGGAGAGCATCGGAGCATGAACTGTTCCGATGCTCAAGTCAGGGGGGTTGAAAATGGAGGTAAGTCCGGGTTCAGCTCTGAACCCGGAGAACGCTTTTAATGGGTTTCCTTAATGCTATCTCTTTTAGAGTTGGATCCCATTCAGTTATATGCTCGGTCGCTTTGATAACTGAGATAAGGGAGCTACACTGAAATAAAAAATAAATAAAAAAAAGACAGCTTTTTTTGTCCTCTTTTTAGTGTGTATTGGAACAGCCAATCCTTACGGTTTTGACATCCGGCAAAGGATCTCAAAACCCCACAGCAAAACGCTTGTGTCCTAAAAATACAACTGGCTGCATCCGTTCAGAACGGATCCGGTTGTATTATAGTGAATGTGAATTGGATCCAGCACTAAAACCATTTTAAGTCAAAAGGAGCTGTATTCAACACCATTGACTTACATGGTTTTTGGTGTCAGATCCAGCTTGTTCAGTTTCCCATGCCGCACACAAAGACACTGTGTATGCTTCCTCCAGCTCTTAAAGGACCAGCACGCACATCTAAATCTTCCCCAGCCTATGGCCGTCACCCAGGGGTACTTTTTATCCACCTTCCTCTGTAGAAGGGTGCCTGTGCAATAAGTTCCAGTTTGCTAGTTCCTGCAAAGGTCTGCTGTTTACATTAGTTTGTCCATATACTGACTTCTGCCTGTTTCCTGGATTTTGATCCTTTGCTGCCTGCCTTGACTTTGGCCTGATTTCCGTAAAAACCCGGAGCTGCGTGCCCTGATCTCGGACTGTTTATCGGATTGCATGTACTCTGCCTTCCCTAACCTCAGCCAGTCCCTGACTCCAGTTTTGCCTGATCCCTCAGTTTTCTGCACCAGTGTCTCTTGATCCCGGTGGGTCAGTAGCCACTCAAAAAGAGGCTACTACTGGTGGTTACCCTGCAGCACTTAGTAGTTGTTGTGCTTGAAATTGCAGCTCAATGCCATTCAATATAAAATGTATTATGCTATGCCTAGTAAAAATTTAAGGGGATGCACAGCTTGTTGGAGCACCACAGCCTCTTCAGCCAGTTGGTTAATGGGGGTACCAGACGTTAGGTCCCCATTAATGTAATATTGCTAACTTATTCTAAGGATAGGCCATCGATTTCAAAGTTCTACAAACAGTTAAACTCCTTTTAAAGTACAGATTTCAGATACTTTTTTTTTTTTTTTTAGAAAAATAGATATTATTTGGATCATCACTTTGCCCCAAGGATTAAAACAGAACATCTAAACAGTGCTTTCATACAAACATATTTCTCCACCCACACATAAGGACAAGCTGAAAATGAGCTTCACTGGTAATAATTGCCATATGAGAAAGTGAAGAAACACAGAACACAGAGTTACAGAAACACAGAGTTAATTAGATCTGGAATTATAGAACATTCTGGTATCAAATATTTATTATTTAAACCCAATTGCCGTTTTTAAAAAAAAACAGACTTAATATGAAGGAAAAAATTCAAAATATTTGTTTCACATTAATACTTTCATTATATTCCTCAGCAGTAACCTCAGAAATAAAATCCATGAAATTACATGATATTAAAGGGTTGCCTATTCTATACAATCTCTGAATGTTAGCATGGTCCCTTTAAAAAAAAGATCACAAGGCGTCATATGTAATCTGCAGGGGTACCTAGTAGCGACTGTTAAATTCCGCTGAACCCCCCTCTGCAGGAGAGATAAAGTATGCAATTCCAACTGAAATCCATGGGTTGTCCATTTAAGGCACAGACGTGACAGGTCCTCCAGAGCAATGGGTTATCCAACCCCAAAAATGCCCCCTTAATACCTAGGCCCCTCACACAGATTGTACTTACCTCACTCCCCGGCTCCCTCATTGTTCCTGATCCCCGCACGGCCGCTGCTGCATCTCCCTGTCGCACGGATCAAAACATCCAGCAATGGGGTGGGCAGCCAATAGCAGGCCACGACAGAGACGAGCCTCCCTAGCGTCACCTGCGATGCTAGGGAGGCTTGTACCCGTAGAGGCCTGCTTTTGGCTGCCTCCCCCATCGCCGGATATTTTGATTCGTGCGACGGGGAGCTGCAGCCGCGGCCATGCTGGGATCACGAGATTAGAGAGTTGGCTCCACTAGGCATTTGTTGGCTGAAGATCTTTTTCCCATCAATGCCGTTTTTAGCCATGCTAAGGCTTGTTCACATCATCACTAGTCATTTCTATTGTTCTGCCCTGAGCAGAACAACAAAAATAATACAAATAACTGAACCAAATGGCACAGAACAGAGCCCATTAACTATAATGGGGTCAGTTTGTGAATCCACTCGTGAAAAAAAAATGTCCTGCGTGCTATGAAGGCCCCAATTAGTGTCTGCAATGCAAATGTTAACAAGCACATTTTTACAGACCGTTTTATCACTTTTTCCAGCTGCATCCTGTCAAGAACCATATAAAATAAAAATATTAAAACATTCTGAATCTTACTAAAGCTGTCTGGCCTTGATTTAATGGTGAAGCTTAAAGGAAACCTGTCATCAACTTTATGCTGACCGTACTGAGGGCAGCATAAATTAGTGACAGAAATGCTGATGTCAGCGGTGTGTCACTCATGAGCTAAAAGTAAGTGGTTGCTGAGAACCAGCATCATAATCATTGCAGCCCAGGCCTTGAAAAGAGTCAAATCTACCTGAGAAGAGTCATGGTTATTCATGAGCTCCTGCTCTCCTGACCATCTGCTGATGATTGGCAGTTCTCTCCTATAGAGAAAGAGAGAAAACTCAGTGTCAGTCATCAGCAGGTGGCAGGGAGAGCAGGAATTCGTGAATAACCAGGACTCTTCTCAGGTGGCCGTGACTCTTTTCCAGGCCCAGTCTGCAATGATTGTGATGTTGGTTCTCGGCAACTACTTACTTTTTACTTATAAATGACAGACCGCTGAAATCAACTCACCTGTCTCTACTTTATTCTGTCGTTAGTATGGGCAGCACAAAGTTGATGACAGGTTCCCTTTAAGTTCAAGATCACAGATAAATAAAAGTATTATGCAGTTAACGATTAACTTATAAATAGATAGCGCTAAAAATAAAGAAAATAACTTTATTCAAATAACAATAAAATGACCTATAAGATGGCTATCTGCCTCCTATGTTCTTTTTCAATATAAGGGGGGGGGGGGGGGGGGGGTGGGAAGGCTCCGCCGGACCACTGATCCCACAGTCCTGCCGAATGAGCAAGGAGTGCATTCAGTGGTACCGCTGCTGTGGCTCCCACCGCATACAGACACACATATAGCTAACTGCCAACACTTGCACAATATGATGCCCTAAGTCTAGGGAACACAATTCCCCTTGCTCACTTGGATCAGCGGCAATGTGGCATACTATCTAGCCTGTTACTGCCGAATCTTTCATCCTTATCAATTGCCCTCAGTACAAGACGCGGCTACATCTGTTTCTCATCTCCCTTCCTACTCAACGCGTTTCCTTGCTGGATCTTGCCAGCAATTCATCAGGAGTCACCGTGGAGGTGAAACAAAGTAACTAAATAGAACAAAGTGCTGCGCGATAGATGACTATATACCCTCACCATATCTGATTGCAATCTATAATAATAAAATCCCTGTGTGAGTGCGCTGTGTCCGTGTGTGTGTCACCAGTTTTGCACTGGGCATGTGCATGTGGTGCAGGCGAACTGAAATGGCCCTCCGACCTTCTTGCCGGCGCGATGCTCTGGGCGATGCGTGTGGAGCGCTGTGTCCTGATTGGTTGCCCCGCCGCACCGCCCACAGCATCGTGCCGGCAAGCAGGTAGGAGGGCCATTTCAGTTCGCCCTCACCACCCACACCAGAGCCCCCACCAATCATCACACGGCGCACCACCCACACCTTCTGTGAGCCAGCCAATCACTGCCGCCGCTCGCAGGTCATGGTGTGCTCTCCACGTCGGAGCGCCGCCATTACTGTCCGTGCATCACAGATCCGCACAGTCCCAGCACTCTCAGCCACAGACAGCAGCCGCTGTCAGCAGTCTCAGCCACCAGTCAGTGCCAGCCAACACAGCCACCAGTCACAGTGCCAGCAGTCTCAGCCACTAGTCATAGTGCCAGCCGTCCCAGCCACCAGCCAGAGCCACCAGTCACAGTGCCAGCAGTCTCAGCCACCAGTCGCTGCCAGAAGTCTCAACACCACCAGTCAGTGCCACCAGTCAGTGCCAGCCGTCCCCTTGCCATATAATATAGACTGTTCCTACTAATGTTTATGCACTACTGTTCTAGCGCCCGTTATTGCAACGGGCTTAATGTCTAGTACTTACGGTATATAAATGGTGTATGAAATAAACTCATTCAACCCATTTAGTTTGACAGTTTGAAGCCTGAAAGTCTATTCTGCCTCTTTCCACAGTAAAAGGTTATCCATGTCCCCCCCTCTTGGGGACGGCTTCCCATGTTCAATCCCCTGGAAACTGATGCAATCAGATCTCCCTGAATGATATTTCACCACGTGTTGTGCTATCGGGGTATCATCCTGTTTAGCAATATTGGATAGGTGTTCCCCTATCCGTCTTCTGAACTCCCTCTTTGTCTTGCCCACGTATTGTTTTGTGCCCAGCTGTATTTATGTGCCCAGCTGTATTTATGTGCCCATTTTTAGGTGCGAGACATTGTGTTTATAGTAATATCCTCCATATATATTTTTTTTCTTTTTGTAAGGGAAATATGTATTACACCTTTGATTCATTGGGTGATGTGATGGCTGTCAGGTGATCAAGACTGAGAGCACTGATTTTATAACCTCACTGTTTATGGCGCTTTGTCCCTATTTAGGGCATTTAGCAGCCGCCTTAGATCACTTTGTAAATTTGTATTTTTGCTTACCCTCTGGTACATTGCTGTAACGAAATACAAGGGAGGGAGAAGTATTATGACATGCCTCCCCGTTCAATGGACGGTCCGTTGCTAGGCTCCACCCAGAGGGGGTGGCTATCTTGATATAAGGAGCGGCATGTGGCGGCCGCGCTACGGCCTTCACAGTCCCGTTTGCTACGTACTGCTGTGTGCCCCATATCAGAGGCGCACAGCACTTTGTTCTATTTAGTTACTTCGTTTCACCTCCACGCTGACTCCTGATGAATTGCTGGTCCAGTAAGGAAACACGTTGAGTAGGAAGGGAGATGAGAAACAGATGTAGCCGCGTCTTGTACTGAGGGCATATGATAGGGATGAAAGATAGGGCAGTAACAGGCTAGATAGTATGGTAGATTAATTAATAAACACTCTCAACATTTGAAGTTGCATTAAAAAGCCAAATATTTTAATGGTAAAAATAAAAATTGTATAGGGATGGTCCAATAGGATTCAAACAAGAGGACACCAATAGTGTATTGTCCCCAATATTTCATCAAATTATACCACTCTCATTCAGTTATAGACATAACACCACATGATTTCATATAAAATTTGATAAAACAATTAAAACTCAATTTAATTTCCTGATTATATCTGTTAGCTCATGATACTGGAATAAAAGATGTTCTAGCTACATGATTATTTGTAAATCCACAATAATAATTCATAAGTCCAAAATAAATCCAAAATGTTATGCAATGTCAATTACATCCAAAAAGTATAAAGTCCAACAGTGTAAGAAATATAAAAAATATAGAAAGACAAAAATACAAAAATCTGTATATAGTCCAAAATTCTTATTTTTGTGATCCACCAAAAAAAATAAATAAATAAATAAATAATAATAATAATAATAATAATAATAATAATAATGTGAATCCCAAAGCAATCCAAACGGTGTTGGTGACTTGAGTACGTATGAAGTCATATGAAACAGAAAAAATAGGATGTGACTTGATAGGTAATAGTCTCCAATTGTCTTTGTTAGTTCATAGTATATATGTTGAATCAATTTTATCTACATACATATGAATTCAGGTGATACTTTTTGATTGTATGTGCTCAATTATGAAAGCGTGCCTTTAAACTGATTCTATATTGTAACTTCTTTGTTTAGCATATGCACTTCATGTATCAAACAATTATTTCCAGTTCAAACATGAGTTAAATATTGCTACTATGTAGCTACGTTACCACTTCGTTGGCTGTAGCGGGAGCAGTTAGTGCTGGGGCCGCTTCTCTGTATCGAGCACAGTGCTTGTGGAGGCTGTTCCCCGGACTTGGCGTCCCACGTGGTTGCTGGATTTGCGTCTTTCTTTGGTTGTCAGGTTGCTGTTACCTCCAAGATAATAGTATCGCTGTTTAATGCAGACTTGGGTTCTGCAGATTTCTTGCTTCTGATTCTGTGTCTCGATACATTTAATAGCATATATTGTTCTTAGGTTACATTTACTTCACAACAATATATGCTACTAAATATATCCAGAATCAGAAGCAAGAAATCTGCAGAACCCAAGTCTGCATTAGGCCTCCTGCACACGACCATATGGCTTTTTCAGTGTTTTACGGTCCGTTTTTCATGGATCCGTTTTATTCTGTTTCTGTTTCTGTTCCGTTTTTCCGTATGGCATATACAGTATACAGTAATTACATAGAAAAAATTGGGCTGGGCATAAAATTTTCAATAGATGGTTCCGCAAAAACGGAACGGATACGGAAGACATACGGAGTACATTCCGTATGTGTTCCTTTTTTTTGCGGACCCATTGACTTGAATGGAGCCACGGAACATGATTTGCGGGCAATAATGGAACATGTTCTATCTTCAACGGAACGGAAAAATGGAAACGGAGGATTCATTCACACGTCCGTGGTGTGTTGGGGACCCCCAAATTGCGGATCCGCAACACACCCGGCCTATTCTTGTCCTATTCGGGGCCTCGCTCCGCGGAAGCGGAGAGCACATAGTGTGCTCTCTGCTTCACTTCCGGGCCCATAGAGTGAATGGAATGGGTCCGCAAAATTGCGGAACAGGTGCGGACCCTTTTGCGGACGTGTGAATGGGGCCTTAAACAGCGATAATATTCTCTTGGAGATAACAGCAACCTAAAAACCAAAGAAAGACGCAAATCCAGCAAACACGTGGGACGCCATGTCCAGGGAACAGCCTCCACAAGCACTGTGCTCGATACAAATGTTGAGAGTGCTTGTTAACAGTGATGGCCAGTTCGCAGTGTTCGCCCACGAACCCGGTGACCGCATGTGTTTCAGAGCGGCTCGCGGCGCAGGCACAGGTAAGGACTTACCTCTGCATCGCCGGGCTTGGGAATAAAGATGGCAGATCACATGTGTTCGTCGGCGAACACTGCAAACTGGCCATCACTGCTTGTTAATTAATCTACCATTAATTGCGCCTGTTTAGCTTTTGGGTGAAGCTTCGTATAATAAAGCACCTCAATTCCAGCTGTTTAATGGGTGAGCCACCATAAGTATTATTCTACGCTAGATAGTATGCCACATTGCCGCTGATCCAAGTGAGCAAAGTGAATTGTGTTCCCTAGACTTAGGGCATCACATTGTGCAAGTGTTGGCAGTTAGCTATATGTGTGTCTGTATGCGCAATCTATCTCTACCCTCAGAAAGGTGGGAGCCACAGCAGCGGTACCACTGAATGCACTCCATGCGGCAGGACTGTGGGATCAGTGGTCCGGCGGAGCCTTCCCACCACCCCCCCATATTGAAAAAGAACATAGGAGGCAGATAGCCATCTTATAGGTCATTTTATTGTTATTTCAATAAAGTTCTTTGTTTTTTCTTTATTTTTAGCGCTATCTATTTATAAGTTAATCGTTTCATGCACAGATAGACGCAAACTTCTAACCAATAATTTGAGTTAACTATTAGGCAGTTGACAAGTAATTGTGTGAAAGAAAAGCACTTCATATAATGCTTTCATACCCTGCATTGTTTATCAGGGCAAAACTGAAGCTCAGGTACAGACGGCGCAGTAGGTGCGTCCACGGAGCTCTGACTGAGCAACAGGTTAGTCTAAAAGCTAGGAATTAATGATTAATGTAAAAAACTGAAAATCAGACATCATATGGTGCATAACAAAGCTAGAACCAGCCCTGCACCTCGCATGGATCCAGAGATCTCCAAATTCATTGAGGCTGGCAGTTAAGCAGTCAATTGGGCATGTCATGTTCTTGGGGGGAGGGGTCCTCCTTCTGCAGCTGGTTGCAGTTGAAAGATGGAAGTAGGCATGTGTGACCACCTCACCCAGGTGTATAGAGAAATAAAAAAAAAAAGAGAAAACAGCAGGTGGCGCTATACGGATACATTTGATTAAATAACTCAGTAGCTATAATCATTGATGGCCAGTTCGCACATGCGGGCTGCCATCTTTAGGAAGGTAGACTCACCCGTCCGGCGATGCACAGGTAAGGGTACTTTCACACTAGCGTTTTTCTTTTCCGGCGCTGAGTTCCGTCCTAGGGGCTCAAATCCGGAGAAGAACTGATCAGTTTTATCCCCATGCATTCTGAATGGAGAGCATTCCGTTCAGGATGCATCAGGATGTCTTCAGTTCAGTCTCTTTGACTGATCAGGCTTTTCGGAAAACCGTAGCATGTTGTATTTTTACCTCCGGCCAAAAATCCTGAACACTTTGACTGAAGGCCGGATCCAGCATTTTCCCCATTGACTTGCATTAATGCCGGATCCGGCGCCGTGTGTTCCGTCAAACCGGATCCGGCTTTTGCATGTTAAACCCGAAAAATTTGAAAAAAAAGTTAAAGTCCATAAATGGCGGATCCGTTTTTTCCAATGCATTTTTTCATTGTGATCAAAATCCTGATCAGGATTCAAATGTAATCAGTTTTCACGCGTTTTTCCGGATCCGGGAGGAAAGTTCCGTGACGGAATTGAACGCCGGATTCAAACAACGCTAGTGTGAAGGTAGCCTAAACCCTTACCTGTGTCTGTGTGGGGAGCCGGTATGAAATCAAACGCAGTCGCCGGGAGCAGGCAGTTCCGAGAACAGCCCGATGAAGGCCCCCGGCGGCTGTTCTCGGAGCTGCCTGCTCCCTGTGACTGCGTTTGATTTCATACCGGCTCCCGGCACAGGCATAGGTAAGGGCTTACCTGTGCATCGCCGGACGGGTGAGTCAAGATGGCAGCTCGCATGTGTTCGCTGGTGAACACTGCGAACTGACCATCACTGGCTATAATACACTTTTAATTGCATGCAATTATAAAAGTATTCGGATCCAGGTGCTGTTGTGAAAAAAGCTGAATACTTTTTGTGGGCTAATCCCTTTAATCTACAGAGCTGACCGTGTTGGACAATACAGTCGTTTAAAGGAGGTCTGTCAGCTCTCAACCATCCAGAATAAGCATTCTGCCTGGCAGGCTACACGCACCGAACGATAAATATACCTTTCTTTTGAAAATCCCTGCTTGAATTCATGAGAAATCGTTCTTTCCACTCTGATGCACATTAGTATTCAGGTTAGCATACAACATAGAAACATAGAATGTGTCGGCAGATAAGAACCATTTGGCCCATCTAGTCTGCCCAATATACTGAATACTATGGATAGCCCCCGGCCCTATCTTATATGAAGGATGGCCTTATGCCTATCCCATGCATGCTTAAACCCCTTCACTGTATTTGCAGCTACCACTTCTGCAGGAAGGCTATTCCATGCATCCACTACTCTTTCAGTAAAGTAATACTTCCTTATATTACTTTTAAACCTTTGCCCCTCTAATTTAAAACTGTGTCCTCTTGTGGTAGTTTTTCTTCTTTTAAATATGCTCTCTTCCTTTACCGAGTTGATTCCCTTTATGTATTTAAAAGTTTCTATCATATCCCCTCTGTCTCTTCTTTCTTCCAAGCTATACATGTTAAGGTCCTTTAACCTTTCCTGGTAAGTTTTATCCTGCAATCCATGTACTAGTTTAGTAGCTCTTCTCTGAACTCTCTCTAGAGTATTTATATCCTTCTGGAGATATGGCCTCCAGTACTGCGCACAATACTCCAAGTGAGGTCTCACCAGTGTTCTGTACAGCGGCATAAGCACTTCACTCTTTCTACTGCTTATACCTCTCCCTATACATCCAAGCATTCTGCTGGCATTTCGTGCTGCTCTATTACATTGTCTTCCCACCTTTAAGTCTTCTGAAATAATTACTCCTAAATCCCTTTCCTCAGATACTGAGGTCAGGACTGTGTCAAATATTCTATATTCTGCCCTTGGGTTTTTACGCCCCAGGTGCATTATCTTGCACTTATCCACATTCAATTTCAGTTTCCAGAGTTCTGACCATTCTTCTAGTTTTCCTAAATCCTTTTCCATTTGGCGTTTCCCTCCAGGAACATCAACCCTGTTACATATCTTTGTGTCATCAGCAAAAAGACAAACCTTACCAGCGAGGCCTTTTGCAATATCACTTATGAAGATATTAAACAAAATCGGTCCCAGTACAGATCCCTGTGGAACCCCACTGGTAACATTACCTTGTTTTGAATGTTCTCCATTGACTACAACCCTCTGTTGTCTGTCACTCAGCCACTGCCTAATCCACTCAACAATATGGGAGTCCATGCTCAATGACTGCAGTTTATTGATAAGTCTTCTGTCCCATCACTCCGCCAGGACCGCTGTCCATCACCTCCCCTTATGTTTGATTGACAGCGTTTGGCTTCCCTTGGGTCATCGTCCCTGGCTCTGAAATCTCGTGCCTGCGCCAGTTGGAACAGCCTTGGCTTCTGACCTCGCCTGTATTCACTGTGCTGTTTTTGGCCAATCTTAGACCAATCCGTGCAGGTGCATGATGCAGGTAAGGCCTAATACTGTGTCAATCAACCACGAGGGGGAAATGCTGGGTGGTGATAGTAGTGGAGCCATGGTGCACCAAGTGACGTCGCCCTGACCACGGTGCACCTGAATCTGATTTAGCACCTGAATCTGATTTAGCATCAGAATAAGGCCTCATGCAGACGACAGTTGTTGTGTTCCGTTCCGCAAAATGTGCTTCCGTTGTTCCGTGATCCGTTTCCGTTTTTGTTTCCGTGTGTCTTCCTTTATTTTTGGAGGATCACCAGACATGAAGGAAAGTAAAAAAAAAGTCTAAGTCAAGTTGGCCATGCAAATGATAGGAAAAAAACGGACGTGGACGCGCGGACGCGGATGACAATCTTGTGTGCCTCCGCGTTTTTTCACGGTCCCATTGTCTTGAATGGGTCCGCGAACCGTTTTCCGTGAAAAAAATAGGACAGGTTATATTTTTTGACAGACTGGAACCACGGATCACGGACGCGGATGACAAACGGTGCATTAGCCGAGTTTTCAACGGACCCATTGAAAGTCAACGGGTCCGGAGAAAATCACGGAAAACGGAACAACAGATACGGAACACAACAACGGTTGTGTGCATGAGGCCTTAAAAGAATGATTTCTTTTGACTTCAGGCACGGATTTTTAAAAGAAAGGTATGATTTGGTGCCTGTACCCTACAAGGCCATAGGCTTACTTTGGAAGTGATTCGGAGCTGACCACCTTGAAAGGGCTGATGATAAAAGTAAAAAGCTAGAACCAGCCCTGACGCTCACATGGATCCAGTGCTTTACTCATTCATTGCTTGATTTGCTCTGCTAGATCTGTTTTCAGGCTGGCAGCTCAGGGGGCGTGTCCTTATTTAGGAACGCCTTTTTGCTGCAGCTCTGTTCCTGTAACGGTCACAGCAGCTTCTAACAGTAAATCTGGCTTGTGGCAGTTGAAGTATGAAACTAAGTATGTGCCACCACCTCAACGAGGTTACCAACGTGGACAGAGAAATAAGGAAAAGAACAAGCAGCAACGTTTAGTTGCATACAATTACAAAAGTGTTCAGATCCCAGTTCAGGTTTGAAACATTTCTAATATGTTTCATGGGACAAACGTTGAAGCATTTTACAATAGTTGAAGGGGTTTAAAATGGCCACCAGCAGCCTGTCCTAGAATGTGAGTAGGACTAGTTGCCTTCACTTGCTGAGGGGGAGGGGGGGAGGTTAAGAGCTTGGGGGCCTCACTACACTGCTCTACAATAAATGGCAGTGAACTTCATCTCTGTACTGCGTGTGAGCTGACTTCCCGGCCAGGCATGAATAAGTCTACACTGCTGGACCTGTCAGTCAAAGAGGCAGCATGTAGAAAATGAGCGGGCAACGTCAACGCCCTTGTTGCACCCAGAGATTATTTAACATATGGGTTTCACTTGCACTAAGTCCACAGATTGACATGGGAGGAAGAACATTAGATTCAGCTGGCAAAGGCTCATCAGACACAAACAGGTTTTAGGCTAGGTCTACACGACGACATGTGTCGCGCGACAATTTTTATAATGGTAGTCTATGGTGTCGCACTGCGACATACGACATGCTGCGGCGCGACAGTCGCAGAAAAATCCTTCTCAAATGGATTTTTTGCGACTGTCGCAGCATGTCGCAGCATGTCGCAGTGCGACACCATAGACTACCATTATAAAAATTGTTGCGCGACATTGGTGCGACAAAATGTCGTCGTGTAGACCTAGCCTAAGGCCTCTTTCACACTGGCGTGTGCGCCCCGTTGCTGTGTTAAGGCCCGCATTTTGCAGGCCGCAATGCACGAGCACAGACCGTGCGGCAGCCGCAGCGGATCGCGGACCCATTCACTTTAATGGGTCCGCGATCCGGCCATTCCGCAAAAAGATAGGACATGTTCTATCTTTCTGCGGAACAGAAGTACGGGACGAAACCCCACGGAAGCACTCCGTAGTGGTTCCATTCCACACCATTTCGCATCTCTGGATTTGCGGACCCATTCAATGGGTCTGCATCCGTGATGCAGAATGCCCACGGAACGGCACCCGTGTATTGCGGATCCGCAATACGGCAACGGGGCGCACAAGCCAGTGTGAAAGAGGCCTTATTGGGATGGATTTCAGACAGATTCCCTTTAAACAATGAAATGATTTTTAAAACAGAGTTAGCCTTCATCTTTAAGTTTATCTCTTTTGAGTTTAAAGTGGTTCAGCCATCTGAGCTCTGCGCCCCTTTCAAAGAGCTGATCGGCAGAGGAGTCGGGATATTGACTGATCTGACACTGATGACCTGAGTGTCGGTGATCAATACCCTTTATGATAATAAAGACCTCGTATTAGGAATTTATCACCATGAAAACCCTGTTCATTCTCCAAATACCTTTTAATATCATTACAAGAATGTGTCTGATGTATACATGCCATTTACTTCAATTACCCCCTAAAGTTACAGACAGAAAATCCATCCCCCCCCCCCACGGCAGAAAACAGTGTGAATTCCATTGAAGTTGAAGACTTGGAAATCTAATAAATGCTGCCATATATCCTTAATAATAATGAAATCTATGAGTATAGCGAGCGTGGCCACCTGCCGCGTGCCGAGTGGTGAATCCACCTCATTCTAGATGAACTTATTAGCATTTAAATTACTAATAGCTCCTGATCAGGTAACAATCATTCTTTTTCATGATTATATTAGCTCATGTCTCACCGCAATATTGTTACAATTATAATTATGAAATTCATGTATCTATTTATGTCATATTCCGAATCATGTATTCACATTCAAATCATGAATGTAAATGTAATAAGTAGCATCAAAGTAATATGGTCAACAGTAGTAAGAAGCCCTAGTCAGCATCACCAAGTCCCAGCTTATGCGCAGTGACAATAAAAACAAGCCGTGATTCTAAGTTCCCGAGCATGCGCAGGTAAGGCGCAGGAAATGAGAAGAAACCTAAGTCCATTGACAAGCGTGGGAATTTGTGCAGGCAACATGAGAACAGAGGGGCGGTACTGTAGAGACAAACCCATCAGCTATGGGAGAAGGAACGGGTAATTTAGCCCCAATAACAGAAGGGATAAGAAAAGAAAAAAAAAGAAAAATTGGGGGGGGGGGGGGGGGGGGATGGTTGGGGGGCTGGGGGACGTTAGAAAGCTTAGAAGTTTGGAAGCAAATCTTGAAAAATTTTTTAAACAATTTACAAAACCCACTTTTTGAGGACACCCCTCAAGGTATTCAAAACTGATTTTACAAACTGTGTTAACCTTTTAGGTGTTCCACAAGGATTAATGGAAAATGGAGATGAAATTTCAGAATTTCACTTTTTTGGCAGATTTTCCATTTTAATAACATTTTTTTCCCACTAACAGAGCAAGGGTTAACAGCCAAACAAAAACCCAATATTTATTGCCCTGATTCTGTAATTTACAGAAACACCCCATATGTGGTTGTAAACTGTGGACGGGCACACGGTATTGCTCAGAAGAAAAGGAACGCCATATGGTTTTTGGAAAGCAGATTCCACTGGGATAATTTTAAGCTGCCATGTCTCATTTGAAGACCTCCTGATGCGCCCCTAGAGTAGAAACTCCAAAAAAGTGTCCCCAATTTAGAAACTACACCCATCAAGGTATTCAAAACTGATTTTACAAACTTTGTTAACCCTTTAGGTGTTCCACAAGAATTAATGGAAAATGGAGATGAAATTTCAGAATTTCACTTTTTTGGCAGATTTTCCATTGTAATCAAAAAATTTTCACTAACAAAGCAAGGGTTAACAGCCAAAGAAAACTCACTATTTATTGCCCTGATTCTGTAGTTTACAGAAACATCCCATATGTGGTCGTAAACTGCTGTACAGGCACACGGCATTGCGCAGAAGGAAAGGAACGCCATAAGGTTTTTGGAAAGCAGATTTCACTGGGATAATTTTAAGCTGCCATGTCACATTTGAAGACACCCTGATGCACCCCTAGAGTAGAAACGCCATAAACATGACCCAATTTTGTAAACTACGGGATAAGGTGGCAGTTTTGTTGGTACTATTTTAGGGTACATATGATTTTTGGTTGCTCTATATTACATTTTTTGTGAGACAAGATAACAAAAAATAGCCGTTTTGGCACCGTTTTCATTTTTTGTTATTTACAATCTTCATCTGACAGGTTAGATCATGTGGTATTTTTATAGAGCAAGTTGTTACAGACGCGGCGATACCAAATTTGTATATTTTATTTATTTATTTATGTTTTACACAATAACAGCATTTTTTTTTATAAATAAAATCATGCTTTAGTGTCTGCATAGTATGAAAGCCATAGTTTTTTCAGATTTTTGGGCGATTGTCTTAGGTAGGGTATCTTTTTTGCGGGATGAGATGACAGTTTGATTGCCACTAATTTGAGGTGCATATGACTTTTTGATCACTTGCTATTACACTTTTTATGATGTAAGGTGACAAAAAATTGCTTTTTTGAAACCCTTTTTATTTTATTTTTTTACGGTGTTCACTCAAGGGGTTAGGTCATGTGGTATTTTTATAGAGCAGGCTGTTACAAACCCGGCGATACCTAACATGTCTACCTTTTTTATTTATTTTTTTACATTTAACACAATAAAAGCATTTTTGAAAAATCATGTTTTAGTGTGTCCATAGTCTGAGAGCCATATATATTATTTTTTCTGGGCGATTGTTTTAGGTAGGGGCTCATTTTTTGCGGGAAGAGGTTACGGTTAGATTGGTATGATTTGGGGGGGCATATGCTTTTTTGATCGCTTGGTGTTGCACTTTTAGTGATGTAAGGTGACAAAAGTTTTTATAAAAATTTTTTGACGGTGTTCACCTAAGGGGTTAGGTCATGTTATATTTTTATAGAGACGGTCGATACGGATACGGCGATCCCTAATATGTCTACTTTTCTATTTTTCCCTATTTTTTACAATTTATTTACTTTATTTTGGGGAAAAAAAACTTCTTTTTTTTTTACTTGAAACTTTAATTTTTTTCCCAAAAATGTATTTTTTAAATATTTTTTTAACATTTTTTTGTCCTACTCTGGGACTTCAATGGGGACCCGATGGCTGCTTTCTCCCTGCAGGGGTTAATGCGCCGGCATCGGTGATTTCACTGATGCCGGCGCATACAGCAGACTTCTGCCGTGTATTGGGCGGGCGCAGCTCCTGCACCCGCCCGATCAGTGCGCCGCACATGTACGGTGCTGGGCGTTAAGGACCGCAAAATACATACGGTCATGTGTATGAGCCCTTAAGGAGATATACTGTGTGGGCACTTAGATGGCATCATTCTGTGTGAGGGGGCACTTAAGCGGTGTGGGGGGCACTTAAGGGAATTAATACAGTGTGAGGGCACCAGAGGATCATCCTGCTGTGAGGGGGCACTAAGGGGCATCATACTGTGTCAGGGACACCAAGGGATCACCCTGATATGAGGGGGGTCACTTAGGGGACATCCTACTGTGAGGGGCACTAAGGGGCATCATACTGTGTGGGGAGGCACTATGGGGTACCATACTGTGTGAGGGACACTAAAAGATAAAAGGGCGCTAAAGGGGCATCATACTGTCTGGGGGGCACTGAGGGGCATTACTATTGTGAGGTGCATTTTTACCAAGTGGATTGGATGGGAATGGGGCATGGCTTTTTGTCAAAAAAGAAATTGCCGTAGCACGCTACATGCCATTGGTGTTGTCCCTCCTTACATTTCTCAGCTCTGCCCATCACTCCACAGCAGACCCAGATGGACCTTTAGGGCTCATTCACATGACCGTATGGTCGCCGTGCTCGTGCTGCGACGGCAAATAGCGGTGTGGACCCATTGTCTTCAATGGGTTCGCAATACGCAGAATATGACAAAAGATAGGACAAGGAAGTGCTTCTGGGTGTTTCCAATCCATGCCTCCGGTTGTGTCCTATCTTTTTCAGATTGCGAACTCATTCAAGTCAATGGCTGTTTGCGTTCCGCAACATAGGCATGAAGCCCTTACAATTGTGTGAATGGGCCCTTACAAAAGTACTTGACCACCCTTGCTCTAGGAACTGACCATTTAGTTAATTTATTATCAGTGGATTTGGCGCCTTGAGATTTTCAGAATGATTTACTGTGCTGGCCTTATTTGATTTCCGCCAAGCACATTCATCCTCTGGAAAGGACCCTCCTCTGGAACATCTACACAAAATACCTAACCAAGCATTTTAATATCTACTGGCCATAAAATGCAGAACATAATATTTTATAATTCAATCCAGTAACCATTTCATTGTGGTTAAGGGGTAGCCCCCATTGTGAAGAGGCCACTTATTTGGGCAGAGCTACTTCGGTATGTGAGACCACCACCCTGAACATATTAGGAGGTCATTCTGCAAGTGAATCAAAATAACACTAGGGGGCACCATAACAAATGTAACAAAAGTCAGCCGGGGACCCTTCCTGAGTTCTAATCCCCTCTTTTCTTGGGGGGGGGAGGACTTGTAGTAGTAACTGGGAAATTGGACTTCTCTCTTCCTTGATCTTGCTGTGTCCCCCCCCCCCCCCTCTCTTTCTCTACATTCATCCAACTGCCTAGGGTTTCCCCCAGTTGATAGTTCTAGTTTAAGCTTGGACCAAGGGTGTCCCTCTGACGCTCCTCTTTAATCGACTAGCCGTTCCACTTTCCCCTACTAGGGCACTGTGTTTCTCGCCCCCCTGGTGGTTACTACAGCAGGGTTGGACGAAACACAGTTAAATAGTTTCATCTCACTTCTAGGTTTACTGCAGAGACCTCTTCTTTCCCTTTTCATCCTCTTCTGTCACTTCCCTCCCTCTCTTACCTTCCACTCTCCTCTTCCTTGTCAGATCTACTAATAGATTCTCTTACTGTCCAGGGCCTGAAAATTCCCGAAAAAAGGTCCCCCCTTCTCAGACTTTTGTGGAAAAGAGCGCATATCGCATTTATACAGGAGATGCATTTTAGTTCGGACGGAATCCGGTCTCTCACCCACGCCTGGTTTCCCCATGAGTACCACTGAACCTCCCCATAATCCAAGACTAAGGGAGTGTCCATCCTCATTTCCAACTCTGTTTCTTGGGAACCGATCGACACCCGCGTTGATGGGGCGGGTAGATTCATCTTCGCGAAAGGTAAGCTGGCTGGCACGGTGACTATTTTAGCAACAATATATGCTCCAAATACAGGACAGGTCCGGTTTCTAGACAGAACACTGGCGGCTCTGGAAGAATTCACGGACGGTGTCCTGGTCCTAGAGGGAGACCTTAACCTTTACTTTAGATCCCGCTATTGACTCCTCTAAGGGTCAATTATACCTACCTCACTCCACACAGTCCAGACTAAGGGAACTCCTTCATGCCCACCAACCAGTGGATTCCTGGCGTATTTTACATCCGACAGATCGAATAAATCACAGAAAAAATGCACCAAACGGATATGCCACTGACTATACTGGCTAGTCATAAATGCAGATATTAAAAGCTGAGACTTTCGCCAATATATTCCTGTCAGGAAAATATCGGAGCCCATCATTGCACCACGTCACGGTCACTCAGCATGGCAAAGGGTCCTACCACCACGCTACCCATGGTGTGAACACGGTCTGAAGGCGATGTAATCCAGCTCGCAGCCAGGCTTCCACACAAACGCCTAGCAGGACAACTAGTGCAATGTGAACAAAGCCAAGACTGCAAGCCACGCCCATATCAGACCCTGTGATGGAGGTCACCAGGTGCAAAAGAGTGTTTGAATGCCAGGTAACGGCACATACACTACATATAGAACAAGACAAAAACACAGAAATATAGTGGCAATACTGGAGGAGCGGCTCAACCCCTAACACTGTATCGTGTTTTACATTGGGGGAGCAGCCCCACCGCATGTGGACCGCAGCAAACGACTATCCCCAGCAAAAAATGCATACGGTGGAGGATGTCGGCGCGGACCACATGCACCACAAGAGCATCCTACACAAAATGGAGCATTGTGCGGATGTAAATACAATCATATAAATCACAGAAAAAATGCACCAAACGGATATGCCACTGACTATACTGGCTAGTCATAAATGCAGATATTAAAAGCTGAGACTTTCGCCAATATATTCCTGTCAGGAAAATATCGGAGCCCATCATTGCACCACGTCACGGTCACTCAGCATGGCAAAGGGTCCTACCACCACGCTGTGTTTTTGTCTTGTTCTATATGTAGTGTATGTGCCGTTACCTGGCATTCAAACACTCTTTTGCACCTGGTGACCTCCATCACAGGGTCTGATATGGGCGTGGCTTGCAGTCTTGGCTTTGTTCACATTGCACTAGTTGTCCTGCTAGGCGTTTGTGTGGAAGCCTGGCTGCGAGCTGGATTACATCGCCTTCAGACCGTGTTCACACCATGGGTAGCGTGGTGGTAGGACCCTTTGCCATGCTGAGTGACCGTGACGTGGTGCAATGATGGGCTCCGATATTTTCCTGACAGGAATATATTGGCGAAAGTCTCAGCTTTTAATATCTGCATTTATGACTAGCCAGTATAGTCAGTGGCATATCCGTTTGGTGCATTTTTTCTGTGATTTATATGATTGTATTTACATCCGCACAATGCTCCATTTTGTGTAGGATGCTCTTGTGGTGCATGTGGTCCGCGCCGACATCCTCCACCGTATGCATTTTTTGCTGGGGATAGTCGTTTGCTGCGGTCCACATGCGGTGGGGCTGCTCCCCCAATGTAAAACACGCTACAGTGTTAGGGGTTGAGCCGCTCCTCCAGTATTGCCACTATATTTCTGTGTTTTTGTCTTGTTCTATATCCGACAGATCGAGACTACACATTTTACTCTAATCACCACATCTCATATTCCAGATTGCATTACTTCCTTGTACACCACTCCAGGTTGGAACAGCTAATTGGGGCACAGATCGATCCCATTACCTTTTCCGATAATGCCTTAATATCAATAACACTCACAATACCAACCGTTCATGCCAGAGCGTGACACTGGCATTTGAATGACTCCCTATTGTAGGACTCGCAGGTCCCAATGGAGATTCGGAAAGACTTGATTGACTACTTCCTACTCAACACCACTCCAGACTGTGACCCCCTTACTGAATGAGAGGCACACAAATGCTATATTAAATATAAATTAAAAAAGAGCGGACGGCAGTGTTAACTGGACTCATCTCCAGAATGCACAGCCTGGAACAACTCCACAAGTCTACCCTGGACAGACACCTGGGTGCTGAACTGACACAATTAAGAGAACAGGTCCACTCCTTGTGCATGTCTAGAGTGAAAGCGACCTTAGGGCTCTTTCACACCTGCGTTATTGTCTTCCGGCATAGAGTTCCGTCGTCGGGGCTCTATGCCGGAAGAATCCTGATCAGGATTATCCTAATGCATTCTGAATGGAGAGTAATCCGTTCAGGATGCATCAGGATGTCTTCAGTTCCGGTACGGAACGTTTGTTGGCCGGAGAAAATACCGCAGCATGCTGCGCTTTTTGCTCCGGCCAAAAATCCGGAACACTTGCCGCAAGGCCGGATCCGGAATTAATGCCCATTGGAAGGCATTGATCCGGATCCGGCCTTAAGCTAAACGTCGTTTCGGCGCATTGCCGGAGCCGACATTTAGCTTTTTCAGAGTGGTTACCATGGCTGCCGGGTCGCTAAAGTCCTGACAGCCATGGTAAGTGTAGCGGGGAGCGGGGGAGCAGTGTACTTACCGTCCGTGCGGCTCCCCGGGCGCTCCAGAGTGACGTCAGGGCGCCCCAAGCGCATGGATCACGTGATCGCATGGATCACGTCATCCATGCGCATGGGGCGCTCTGACGTCATTCTGGAGCGCCCCGGGAGCCGCACGGACTGTAAGTATACCGCTCCCCCGCTCCCCGCTCCTACTATGGCAACCAGGACTTTAATAGCGTCCTGGGTGCCATAGTAACACTGAAAGCATTTGGAAGACGGTTCCGTCTTCAAATGCTTTCAGTACACTTGCGTTTTTCTGGATCCGGCAGGCACCTCCGGCAACGGAAGTGCATGCCGGATCCCAACAACGCAAGTGTGAAAGAGGCCTTAGTTAAATGCCACAGACACGTGAATACAGGAATGAACCTGGCAGGGCCCTAGCGAGGGCACTGTGTAAGACCAGGGCACACTCCTATGTCCCCTTTCTTTCCGACAGTTCTGGCCTACGTGTAACCTTGCCCCAAAAGATAGCTGAAGCCTATAGATCGTACTATCAATCATTGTATAACTTGCAATTCCCCCCAACCCAGGACTCAGGAGCTCATCTTCAATCTATCCGCTCATATCTGTCATCCTCGGGCCTGGGCCGCCTGTCGGCAGAGGCAATCACTCATGGAGTGCTGCGGCCTCTTCTAACAGCTGATTGGCAAGGTGCTGGGATGTGGACCCCCACCGATCTGATATTGATAACCTATCCCGAGGATAGGCAATTAATATGAAATTCCCATATGACTCCGTTAAAGATCTTACACATTAGAATTTGTGAAAAAGTGCATTGTAGGGGTCACTACAGGACACAAAGATGGAAGGAGCGCCCAGCTGAAGACCCTAAGCATTATTAACGGATGCTTATGACATACCTGACTAACATATACATCGACTGGCAAAACACAAGAGTGTAACCATTTCCAAGTAATGTTGTATTGTAGGAGAACATGGGAGTCCAATAAAAAATATTTAAATAGAGACCTGTGATTCATGATACTCACATGTGAGTGTTTGTTGCATCCCCTCTGCCTCCATCCCTAGTACAGTAGGAGTGGAGAGAAAACATGACCACTCTCCTGTGTTTGCTAAGTCTATGGTGTCTATTAACCATGACAATCCAGTACAGGTTCACACCGTCAGTTTTGAAAAGGCTGACCTCTTTCCGTTGGCCCCACAGCTGCCACAGAAGGGACGAAGTTCGTGGTGGGATACTACTTATAAGTAGGCCATTGAAGACTCATGTTCAACAACCATCACCTTCACTGTGAGGTTAATCAGGTACAGCCAGACAAAGATTATTACAGCATCAAGAATATTAAAAGCAATATTTCATCTGTCACCAAAGTGTTTTCTTACATAAGGCAAAACAGAAGATGAACAACTTAACAAATGAACATGAGTGATCTGCCAAAAGTTTTGTTGGCTCCAGATGAACAGAACACGCATAGTATCACTCCATTAGCTGAATAATTAATGACAAAAAAGATGCCACAGTTTTAGCTGCAAAATATCCAAGTATCACTGGCAGCTCTTCAAAGCAATAATACTTACATGACGCTTCTCAGAACACATCTCCAGTTTTGTTCATTTTTTTGAACACACATAAAAAAACTTTTCAGCAGCCTGAATTGATAATAAGCTGGCTACACACATTAATGTAAAGCCGACCAACATTCCCCAATAGTAAATGGCTTATTTAAATGCAGCCGGGACTCCTAGAGAAAGCCTATGAGTCCAGCTTCCTCCACCAACACAGTGTCTGCATAAAGAGCAAGCTGTCAATTAGCAGTGAGCAGGGAAGCAGGACTCATACGTTTTCTCTATGAGTCCTGGTTGCATTTAAAAAGCTTTCTACAAGAAAATATTACATACAAAACTACATATCCAAGCTCAGCATCTCCTCTCTCCCCCCTAATGTTGTCACGCTGCCCTCGGATAAGGTAACAAAGAGACATCATGGATCCCTTTTTAAATTTACGAGGTCTCATGAATGTTCCTTTTTGGTTAGCTTGTACAGTATTACATATGACAGCAGTTTGCATTCCAGATCAGTTTTTTTTTTCTGATAGCGGAGACAGAAAGTTGGAACCAGTGTATTTGGGAGTACTATAGTCGCCGTTCATACCACTGCCAATTAACCCAAAAACTGTTGCGAAAGCCTTTCGAAACCTCTCAGGGTAGTATGAAACTAGGGCTACCCCTAGATATTCACAAGAGTCTGCCATGAGGCAGGATGGACATGGCTGCTAGGGACCCAGGATACGTCTGCGGAGCTTGCCAAAAATCAGGAGAGTGAGGAATGCAGTACATGAGAGGTTAAATCCAGAGACTAGACCAAGTTAATTACCAGGAGTTCAGATGTAAGCAGAATTGGCAGCCTCAAGAATAATATAAAAACTAAAACTAGAGAAGTCTGTAATAAGTCACACCGTACAGAGCCTAGAGAAGACAAACACAATCACAGGCAATAATGATATGGAACAGATGGCTTAAATCCCCTGCCTAGATCCAGGATTGGACGCAGAGACAGAAACCTGATTGGCTTGGTTTCCAGTCACAATGACAGGCCCAGCATGTCAACAATCCCCGTACAGGAAGGGGTAAATTCCTGACACACTGGCATTTTGGAGAGCTGTCTTGGTAAGACAGACACCCTTATACATACTGTATACTGCCACCCTACTGTCACGGATGGTGTACAGGAAACAAGACAATACCATATAAACAATGTCTCTCTGGATCCACAACTAAGGAACAAAGGGAGACCCCTGCAATAGACCTGCCGCTCTCCCTCACTGCTCAGCCTATGCGAACACCCCAAAGGTGGATGGCCGCATATCCACGTTCCTCGGCTATCTATTACCTGAAGACCCTACAATAGTGAAGGGACACGACCACCGGCTCCCTACACTGACACGGAGGGAGTCAGGGTCACCTGGATCCAGAAAAGACAAAATCATAAATACATAAACAGCACTTCTCTTGCAGACGACTGACGACTGGGAACTGGGAACAGCATGCACACACACTCCAGGAAGTTGTATCAGCCGCACACTACCGCATTATGGGGAGGAACTTAAAGGGTAGCAATCAGTCCAACTGCATGACAGCTGAGATAGACTAACGAGATGAGAAACTAAACCAAAACAAAGAAATTCAAGGAGGAGGATCTGAGAAGCTCCTGTGAGCGCTTCTCAGCTGTCTGGCTGTGACAGTACCCCTCCCTCTAGGAGTGGACTCCGGACACTCAGAGCCCACCTTCTCAGGATGGGACCTATGGAAAGCCCTGATGAGACGAGAGGCCTTAATGTCCGTCACTGGGACCCACATCCTCTCCTCAGGACCATAACCCTCCCAATGAACGAGGTACTGGAGGGAACCGCGGACAAGACGAGAATCCACAATACTAGAGACCTGAAATTCAAGATTTCCATCAACCATAATCGGAGGAGGAGGCAATGGTGAGGGTACAATAGGTTGAACATAAGGTTTCAATAAGGACTTATGAAAAACATTATGGATCTTCCAAGTCTGAGGAAGATCAAGACGGTAGGCAACAGGATTGATGACAGACAGGATCTTGTAAGGCCCAATAAACCTAGGACCCAACTTCCAGGAGGGAACCTTCAATTTGATATTCTTGGTAGACAACCACACCAGATCACCAACATTCAGGTCCGGACCAGGCACACGTCTCTTATCCGCCACACGCTTATATCTCTCACTCATGCTCTTTAGATTATCCTGAATCTTTTGCCAAATAAATGACAAAGACGAGGAGAATCTGTCCTCATCAGGCAAACCAGAAGAGCCCTCTCCTGAGAAAGTCCCAAACTGCGGATGGAACCCATATGCACCAAAAAATGGTGACTTATCAGAGGACTCCTGACGACGGTTATTTAAAGCAAACTCAGCAAGGGACAAAAAAGAACACCAATCCTCCTGATTCTCCGCCACAAAACAGCGCAGATATGTCTCCAGATTCTGATTGGCGCGCTCTGTCTGGCCATTCGACTGCGGATGGAAAGCAGAAGAGAATGACAACCGAACCCCCAAGCGAGAACAGAAAGCCTTCCAGAATCTGGAAACAAACTGCGTGCCCCTATCAGAGACTATGTCTGAAGGAATCCCATGCAATTTGACAATGTGGTCAATAAATGCCTGCGCCAGCGTCTTAGCATTGGGCAAACCAGGAAAAGGGATAAAATGCACCATTTTGCTAAAACGGTCCACCACCACCAGAATCACAGACTTCCCCGAGGAACGAGGCAAGTCCGTTATGAAGTCCATGGACAGATGTGTCCAAGGACGGGAAGGAATGGGCAAAGGAAGGAGAGGACCTGATGGCCGTGAATGAGGGACCTTGGCACGAGCGCAAGTCTCGCAAGCTGCCACAAAACCCTCAACCGACTTACGAAGCGCAGGCCACCAGAATCTCCGAGCGATGAGATCCAGTGTGGCTCTTGCCCCCGGGTGCCCAGCAAGGACTGTGTCGTGGTGTTCTTTAAAAATCTTGTGTCTCAAAGCGAGAGGCACAAACAACCTCCCAGGAGGACAAAGATCAGGAGCTTCTGACTGGGCTGCCTGCACCTCTGCCTCCAATTCAGGAAAAAGAGCAGAGACCACCACACCTTCAGCCAAAATGGGACCCGGGTCTTCAAAATTCCCACCTCCCGGAAAACAACGTGACAGGGCATCTGCCTTCACATTCTTAACCCCAGGGCGGAACGTAACAACAAAATTAAACCTTGAAAAGAACAAAGACCATCTGGCCTGTCTCGGGTTCAGACGCTTGGCTGACTCCAAGTAGGCCAGATTTTTATGGTCAGTAAACACGGTAATAGGGTGTCTGGCTCCCTCTAGCCAATGGCGCCATTCCTCAAAAGCCAACTTGATGGCCAACAATTCCCTATCTCCCACATCATAATTTCTCTCTGCAGAGGAGAGTTTCTTTGAGAAAAAGGCACACGGTTGCCATTTGGCAGGAGAGGAACCCTGAGACAAGACCGCACCCACCCCTACCTCAGAAGCATCAACCTCAACTATGAAGGGTAACGAAATATCAGGTTGTACTAGGATGGGAGCGGAAGCAAAACTCTCCTTGATATTAGAAAAGGCCTTACGCGCCTCTACCGACCAGGAAGAAAAATCTACCCCATTTCTGGTCATATCAGTGAGTGGTTTAACAACAGAGGAATAATTCAAAATAAATTTCCTGTAATAATTGGCAAAGCCCAAAAAACGCATCAGCGCCTTCTGATTCTCAGGAAGCTCCCACTCAAGCACAGCGCGGACCTTCTCGGGGTCCAATGCGAAAACCAGAAGCGGAGACAAGAAACCCCAGAAATTGGATTTCTGGAACCGCAAACACACATTTTTCCAGTTTCGCGTATAATTTATTCTCCCGCAGGATGAGCAAGACCTGACGTAAGTGTTCCTTATGAGTCTTGAAATCAGGAGAAAAAATCAAAATGTCATCCAAATACACTAATACAAATTTTCCCATTAAATGATAAAAAATGCTGTTGACGAAATGCTGAAAAACGGCTGGGGCATTCATCAAACCAAAAGGCATAACCAAATTCTCAAAATGGCCCTCAGGGGTATTAAAGGCCGTCTTCCATTCGTCTCCTTCTCTGACCCTGACCAGGTTGTATGCCCCTCTTAGATCTAATTTGGAAAAGACTTTAGCCCCAACAACCTGGTTAAACAGGTCCGGGATCAGAGGAAGCGGATAAGGATCACGAATAGTGATACTGTTCAGCTCCCTGAAATACAGACAAGGTCTTAAAGAACCATCTTTTTTCTTAACAAAGAAAAAACCAGCGGCAACAGGTGACTTCGAGGGTCGTATGTGTCCTTTTCTCAGACTCTCAGAGATATAAGCCCGCATAGCGACCCTCTCAGGTTGGGAGAGATTGTATAAACGAGATTTAGGCAGCTTGGCGCCTGGGATGAGATTAATAGGGCAATCATACTCCCTGTGCGGAGGTAAACCCTGAACTCCACTCTCAGAGAAGACATCCAAAAATTCAGAGAGGAAAGGTGGTACAGTCTTAGTAGAAACCTCAGAAACAGATGTTATGAGGCAATTCTCTCTGCAAAAGTTACTCCAACCATTTATTTGCCTCGCTTGCCAATCAATGGTGGGGTTATGTTTAGTGAGCCAGGGTAGCCCCAACACTAGAGGAGTAGGCAAACCGCTAAGGACGAAACATGACACATCCTCAACATGAGCATCACTCACAATTAAACGGATATTGTGAACTATGCCCTTTAATGATTTCTGAGAAAGTGGAGCTGAATCAATAGCAAAAACAGGAATATCCTTTCCCAAAGTGCATACCTGGAAACCATGAGTTATTGCAAATTGATTATCAATGAGGTTGACAGCTGCTCCACTATCCACAAAAATCTCACAAAAAATGCTCTTGCTCTCTAGCGCCACCCTAGCAGGCAGGACAAAACGGGAACTACAAGCAAACGGAAAACCTTCAATTTCCGCCTCAACCCTGCCAATAGTAACAGATGGAACATTTTTAAAAGATTTTTTCCTTTTTGTCTCTTTATTACTCCCAGAAAACTGCCTGAATCTCCTAGAGGGACAAACATTTGCCAGATGATTTATACCTCCACAACAAAAACAAACCCTCCCCTGCGGGCTGAATCTTCTATTGTCAGAGGCAATCAACCCCAGCTGCATGGACTCCTGCTCAGAAGGGGCTGACAGCGACTGAGACCCCTGTGCACAGAATGAGACCGCTGCACTGTCCCGGGACTGAGTATGACAGGAAGGAGAGATCTCTCCTCTCTCTCTAAGACGCCTGTCAATACGAACAGCCTGAGACATAGCAGAATCCAAGGAGGTAGGTCTTTCATGAAAGGCAAATGCATCTTTCAATCCCTCTGAAAGACCATAGCAAAATTGACTTCGGAGTGCAGCATCATTCCAACCCGTATCTGCTGCCCATCTCCGAAATTCTGAACAGTATATCTCTGCGGATTGTTTACCCTGGCATAACAGACGTAGTCTAGACTCAGCCAGAGCAATACGATCCGGATCATCATATATCTGACCCAGGGCTAAAAAGAATTCATCCACTGAACGAAGGGGCCGTGCCCCCTCCGGCAGCGAAAAGGCCCAGGACTGAGCGTTACCCCTGAGCAGCGATATAATGATCCCCACCCTCCGTTCTTCATCACCAGAAGAATGGGGAAGAAGGTGAAAATGGAGTTTGCAAGCCTCTCTAAAACGCACAAAATTCTCACTACCCCCGGAGAACGTATCCGGGAGCGAGATCTTAGGCTCAGCACAAACTCCATGAACGCAAGCTGAACCGGTCACTTGAAACGGAGAAAAAGTCTTACGGAGATCAGCTACCTCCAAAGAAAGACCCTGAAAGCGTTCAGCCAAAAGTGAAACCGGATCCATGCTTGAGACGGTTTTGGGCGGCTGATAATGTCACGGATGGTGTACAGGAAACAAGACAATACCATATAAACAATGTCTCTCTGGATCCACAACTAAGGAACAAAGGGAGACCCCTGCAATAGACCTGCCGCTCTCCCTCACTGCTCAGCCTATGCGAACACCCCAAAGGTGGATGGCCGCATATCCACGTTCCTCGGCTATCTATTACCTGAAGACCCTACAATAGTGAAGGGACATGACCACCGGCTCCCTACACTGACACGGAGGGAGTCAGGGTCACCTGGATCCAGAAAAGACAAAATCATAAATACATAAACAGCACTTATCTTGCAGACGACTGACGACTGGGAACTGGGAACTGGGAACAGCATGCACACACACTCCAGGAAGTTGTATCAGCCGCACACTACCGCATTATGGGGAGGAACTTAAAGGGTAGCAATCAGTCCAACTGCATGACAGCTGAGATAGACTAACGAGATGAGAAACTAAACCAAAACAAAGAAATTCAAGGAGGAGGATCTGAGAAGCTCCTGTGAGCGCTTCTCAGCTGTCTGGCTGTGACACCTACATACACATATACATGATCACATCCCTGCCCTTCCTCCTCTCTACCCCTTTCTAAGTCATCAGTCTCCCTCTCTGAATCTTTAATATCTTACTCTCATGTCCTGCTGGTTGACATAGAGAAGCTGTTTAACTTTTTATGTTACGGTCGTTGAGCAACTTTTGCCAGAAACCAAATAATCCCTTTACAGACAAACAGGCATCCTACTGAAGAATGATATATAGAGCAACAGAGTTATATAGTGATACATAAGATTGATGTACAGTTAAAGGGGATTTCCTAGAATTAAAATTTACGACCTATCCACAGGATAGAAGGATAAGTGTCTGATCGTTGGGACCCAAACTGATCAGACACCAACCAAGGGACACGAGACCCTTGCCCTAGTGATCGGCAGGGGACCCCCTGTGATCAGACACTTATCACCTATCCACAGAAGTTTTGATTTTAAGGAAAGCCTTTTAAAGCATAACTCATATTTTTTTTATTTGCTAGTTTATTAGAGCTAGGCATGTATACCTGAGTTAGTCTGTCAATGATTGTCAAAAGATCTGTATTTACCTTATTATAACAGCTTTCATTAATGTCGTCTGTCCCTTTCAACCAGTCCCTTAACCTGTTCAGGACACAGGGCATACCGGTACGCCCTGATGTCGTGGTACTTAAAGAGGACCTTTCACCTGTATAAACTATGTGAACTGAGTATGCTGCCATATAGAGCGGCGCCCGGGGATCTCACTGCACCTACTATTATCCCCGGGCGCCGCTCCGTTCTCCCGTTATAGGCTCCGGTACCTTTGCTTTTTAAGTTATAGTAGGCGGGTCTTCCCTTGTCCTGTGGGCGTCTCCTTCTCCTAGGCTGCAGTGCTGGCCAATCGCAGCGCACAGCTCACAGCCTGGGAGAAAAAAACCTCTCAGGCTGTGAGCTGTGCGCTGCGATTGGCCAGCGCTGCAGCCTAGGAGAAGGAGACGCCCACAGGACAAGGGAAGACCCGCCTACTATAACTTAAAAAGCAAAGGTACCGGAGCCTATAACGGGAGAACGGAGCGGCGCCCGGGGATAATAGTAGGTGCAGTGAGATCCCCAGGCGCCGCTCTATATGGCAGCATACTCAGTTCACATAGTTTATACAGGCTAAAGGTCCTCTTTAAGGACACAGGGCGTACGGGTACGTCCTGTGTATTTCCGATCACCGCGGTGCATTGAGCAGGCACCTTGGCTAAATGCAAGGGGGGGTCCCGTGAACCCCCCGTGTCGGCGATCGCAGCAAATCGCAGGTCAATTCAGACCTGCGGTTTGCGGCTTTTCACTGTTGCGGTGCTATCGGGTCCCCATGCGGCTCTAGGGGGGACCCGATGGCATGGAAGACAGCGCGATGCCTTCCTGAGGCATCGCCACTGCCTTCCTGTGACGTGCCTGTGAGATCCAGCCCCCTGGATCTCACAGGCCGGAAGCTTTATGAGTAATACACACAGTATTACTCATACAGCCAATGCATTCCAATACAGAAGTATTGGAATGCATTGTAAAAGGGATTAGACCCCTAAACGTTGAAATACCAAAGTCGGACAAAAAAAAGTAAAAAAAAAGTTGGAAAAAATTAAAAGTTTCAATTAAAAATAAACAAAAAATTCATTTTCCCCAAATAAAAAAAAAATAAATTGGTAAAGAATAGGGGGAAAAAGTTGACATATTAGGTATCGCCGCGTCCGTATCGACCGACTCTATAAACGTATCACATGACCTAACCCCTCAGATGAACACCGTAAAAAAAAAAACTGCTAAATAAACCATTTTTTTGTCACCTTACATCACAAAAAGTACAACAGTAAGCGATCAAAAAGGCGTATGCCCACCAAAATATTACCAATCTAACCGTCACCTCATCCCGCAAAAAAGTGAGACCCTAACTAAGTCAATCGCCCAAAAAATAAAAAAACTATGGCTCAGAATATAGAGACACTAAAACATAATTTTTTTTGTTTTAAAAAAGCTGTTATTGTGTAAAACTTAAGTAAATTAAAAAAAGAATACATATTAGGTATCGCCGGGTCCGTATCGACCTGCTATATAAAAATATCACATGACCTAACCCCTCAGGTGAGCACCGTTAAAAAAATAAAATAAAAACGGTGTAAACAAAGCCATTTTTTGTCATCTTACATCACAAAAAGTGTAAGAGCAAGCGATCAAAAAGTCATATGCTCCCCAAAATAGTGCCAATCAAACCGACATCTCATCCCGCAAAAAATGAGACCCTACCTAAGATAATCGCCCAAAAACTGAAAAAACTATGGCTCTCAGACTATGGAGACACTAAAACATGATATTTTTTTTGTTTCAAAAATGATATTATTGTGTAAAACTTCCATAAATAAAAAAAAAGTATAAATATTAGGTATCGCCGCGTCCGTAATAACCTGCTCTATAAAAATATCACATGACCTAACCCCCCAGGTGAACACCGTAAAAAAAACAAAAAAAAACGGTGTCAAAACAGCAGCTGATTTTAGATAGAGCAACCAAAATTCATATGTACCCTAAACTAGTACCAACAAAACTTCCACCCTATCCCGTAGTTTCTAAAATGGGGTCACTTTTTTGGAGTTTCTACTCTAGGGGTGCATCAGGGGGGCTTCAAATGGGACATGGTGTCAAAAAACCAGTCCAAAAAAATCTGCCTTCAAAAAAACCGTATGGCATTCCTTTCCTTCTTCACCCTGCCGTGTGCCCGTACAGCAGTTTACGACCACATATGGGGTATTTCTGTAAACTACAGAATCAGGGCCATAAATATTGAGTTTTGTTTGGCTGTTAACCCTTGCTTTGTAACTGGGAAAAAAATATTAACCATCTCCCGACTGCCTAACGCAGGGATGGGTCCTGCGGGCAGGCGGTTTGTTCCTCATTGACGCATCGGCGCGTCATCTCGCGAGACGCGAGATTTCCTGTGAACGCGCACACACAGGAGCACGCGTTTACAGGATCGGAAGGTAAACAAACTGACCTACAGCCTGCCAGCGGCGATCATTCGCTGGCAGGCTGTAGATGCGATTTTTTTTAACCCCTGAAGGGTATATCAGACGCTGTTTTGTTAACAGCGTCTGATATACCTGCTACCTGGTCCTCTGGTGGTCCCTTTTCCTTGGATCGACCACCAGAGGACACAGGCAGCTCTGTACGTAGCACCAATCACCACACTACACTACACCCCCCCCTGTCACTTATTAACCCCTTATTAACCCCTGATCAACCCCCTGTCATTGATCACCCCCCTGTAAGGCTCCATTCAGACGTCCGTATGTGTTTTGCAGATCCGCGGACCCGCAAAACACGGACACCGCGGATCCGCAAAACACGGACACCGGCAATGTGCTTTCCGCATTTTGCGGATCTGCACATTGCCAGAACTATATAGAAAATGCCTTTTCTTGTCCGCAATTGCGGACAAGAATAGGACATGTTCTATAGGCTCTACAAAAAACGCAGTGTTCGCCAGATCAGGCCTGATCTTGTGCGCACACTTGCGTTCAGTCCGCCCCACCGCAGTGACAGAAATTTATTTTTTTCTGATCACTGCAAAAACACCGTAAAATCGCTGCGGCGCTATAAAGATCACTTTTGAGGGGCATGGCGAGTTCATAGAAGATTTTTTTTTTTTGGCACAAGTTAGCGGAAATTTTTTATTTTTTTTTGTTTTTTTGTTTTTTCTTACAAAGTCTCATATTCCACTAACTTGTGACAAAAAATAAAATCTCACATGAACTCACCATACCCCTCACGGAATCCAAATGCGTAATTTTTTTTTGACATTTATATTCCAGACTTCTTCTCACGCTTTAGGTCCCCTAAAATGCCAGGGCAGTATAAATACCCCACATGTGACCCTATTTTGGTAAGAAGACACCCCAAGGTATTCCGTGAGGGGCATGGCGAGTTCCTAGAATATTATTTTTTTTGGCACAAGTTAGCGGAAAATGTTTTTTTTTTTTTTTTTTTTTTTTTTTTTTTACAAAGTCTCATATTCCACTAACTTGTGACAAAAAAAAATATAATTTGCGTAAAAAATGCCCTGTGAAATTCGGGCCCCTTTGTGCACCTAGGCTGCAAAAAAGTGTCACACATGTGGTATCGCCGTAATCAGGAGAAATAGGGCAATGTGTTTTGGGGTGTATTTTTACATATACCAATACTGTGTGTGGGAAATATCTCTGTAAAATGACAACTTTGTATAAAAAAATGGGAAAAGTTGTCTTTTACAGAAATATTTATCTCACCCAGCATGGGTATATGTAAAAATACACATTGCCCTACTTCTTCTGAGTACGGCGATACCACATGTGTGACACTTTTTTGCAGCCTAGGTGCGCAAAGGGGCCCAATGAGAATCTTTACGATTTCACAGGGCATTTTTTACGCATTTGGATTCCAAACTACTTCTCACGCTTTAGGGCCCCTAAAATGCAAGGGCAGTATAAATACCCCACAAGTGACCCCATTTTAGAAAGAAGACACCCCAAGGTATTCCGTGAGGGGTATGGTGAGTTCATGTAAAATTTTATTTTTTGTCACAAGTTAGTGGAATATGAGACTTTGTAAGAAAAAAAAAAGAAAAAAAACATTTTCCGCTAACTTGTGACAAAAAATAAAAACTTCCATGAACTCACTATGCCCATCAGCAAATACCTTAGGGTGTCTACTTTCCGAAATGGGGTTACACAGCAGGCCCACTCTACGACATCACCGGCGCCAAATGGCTACCAAGGACTGCAGCTCCCCTTCACTCACTGAAGCCATGGCACCAGGAGTGGGATAGTTTGTGGACTCTCACTGCAGTCCTTGGTAGCCATTTGGCGCCGGTGATGTCGTAGAGTGGGCCTGCTGTGTAACCTACACTCCCTGAAGTGTATGGTAGCCATCATGGCACCTAACAGGTAAAATTATCGTAGGTATGTGGAACCTCACTCCCTGAAATGTATGGTAGCCGTCATGGCACCTAACAGGTAGAATTTAGCGTAGGAACCCGTCTAACAGAGATCGCCTTGACGCTCGGCAGACGGGCTCAAATAATTTTGTACAAAACAATTTGCCAAGTATCTCGCACTTATAGTGTAGCACTTGTTATTATTATGCAATTTTGTACTCTATATTGCAGTTAATTGTCGCATTGCATGTTTCTGTCTTTCAATGTTGTTCCCTGCCATAGCAATGTGCTTCTGCGGTTTGGTATGTGCAGACTGACCCCCTTTTTTTTTTTTTTTTTTTTTTTTGTATTATGTAAGCCTCACAAAGTGACTTCAGACCTGAACTGGTCCTTAAAAAGTTGTTTTTTGAAAATTTATGAGAAATTTCAATATTTACTTCTAAACTTCTAAGCCTTGTAACGTCCCCCAAAAATAAAATGTCATTCCCAAAATGATCCTAACATGAAGTAGACATATGGGAAATGTAAAGTAATAACTATTTTTGTAGGTATTACTATGTATTATAGAAGTAGAGAAATTGAAACTTGAAAATTTGCCAATTTTTATAATTTTTGGGCAAATTTAGTTTTTTTTTATAAATAAAAGTTAATTTTTTTTACTCCATTTTACCAGTGTCATGAAGTACAATATGTGATGAAAAAACAATCTCAGAATGGCCTGGCTAAGTAAAAGCGTTTTAAAGTTATTACCACTTAAAGTGACACTGGTCAGATTTGCAAAAAATGGCCTGGTCCTTAAGGTGAAATAAGGCTGTGTCCTGAAGGAGTTAAAGGATAACCGTCATATTATTTTTTTTGGGAGTATAGAATTGTGGTGATTAATATCACCTTGGTGGCCCTATTTCAACTTTTCACTGTGTATTTAATTACCCCTTAATTCCACATTTTTGTTCCCTATACTGGCTACTTTTACCTCTGCTTAAAATAGGGTTGCTAGGCATGGTCCGTCTATCTGTTGATAGACGGAGCACGCAGCGTGCAGGGTCACATTACTGACAGACTGGTTGCTAAGGGCTGAATCTTATTAAATATGGGGTAAGTCAGTCTAATAGTAACTGATTCTGGAATATCATGTTATTAGTAACTACATATATGAAAATTGAAATTAGGGTCTAAATGTGACAGTTATCCTTTAAAAGACCGTTGCTATGGCTTGTCTGTCTTCACTTTAGTATAAACAGAGGACAGAGGGGCATTGCATGGATAAGCCTTCAGAGTGAGGAGGTGTGTCTCTCAGTTCTCCAATCTGATTGGCTCGCAGGAAGCTGCTGGCTACAGCAAGTGTGTATGTGAAGTGAGGGAAGGCAGTTTTGGCCTCAGAGAACTGTCAGAGGATCCATCTTGAGAAGATCCATATATTGTAGGGGTTAAAACAGACGTAACTAAGGGGAAAACTCAAGGAAAATAGTGGAATGTGAAGGAACTAAACATTGCTTTATGCATAATGCTGCTGCAGCAGTAACATATGCTAAAACAGATTTATTTATTTTTTATGACATGACATCAGAATAATATAGTTATAGCATGATACAGAATGTATCTTTTGCAATATGTAGAAAGTAAAAACAATAAAAACTCACCACTGATGAAGTGAAACTTTTCCTAAACAGAAAAAATCCAGACTGAAATATGATACTTATGTTAATTCAATGGGTCTACTGAAATAATTGTTTCACTTTTTAACACCTTCCGTCTAGCTCTTTGTTGTAGTGGGTTATGATTACATAACATTTTTATGTAATTGGTCGCTGTATTAAGAGAAAAACACAACTCACTGCAAAAAAAAAAAGTTTCTTGCTTCTAATCAAAGTTCTGCAAACTATATAAACAGCATTACAAAAGACTAGCGTAATGCAGCGCCCGACAGTGCATGATGTCCTTTAGATGTTAACTTTGTTAGTTTTCATTTTGGCAACTGCATAAAATTGCCAGGTGCACGTTCGGCATGTTATAGATCCGAGCCAGGTGCACTGCATGCTCCTAACAATTTACTCACAATCAACATATATAAGGAGCCTACAAAACCTACGCCGCTGCCTATTACTGTCAGTCACATGATTTGTTCAGTTTAGTGATGAAGGTAAGTCGGTCAGACCAGCTGTGAGAACAATTTTAGTCATGTAGGTTGTCAGGACTTAAGAATATTCTGTGTAAAGCCATATACGTAATGGTCTATCTCACATGGCAAAAAAATAATCATACATAGTTTTTATCTAAGGGGAAATAGCCTCCTAAAGATAACTTTTTTCCCAAGTTAAGATTGTTCTCTGACAAACTCTTAGACATCCGTATCTAGTAATATGGATATCCAGGGGTGAAACTATAGGGGGTACAGAGGTTGTAGTGATGCGCAGACTGTGGAGCCTGAAGAGTCTAAATGGTCTGCCGTCCCACAAAGGCCAGTACCGTAAATGATAGTTGACAGTGATCTCTGGTATAGTGATCGCTATGTCATATTTTGAATTTGCGCCCAAGTGACACTTCTGTGGAGGTGTTTGTCCTGTCCTAGTCTTCTGGCTCTGGATCATGAGATGCCTGGACAACACAGGGTCCAGAAGATGAAGCATTCATTATAATAGAAAATCATTCATTATGATAGCAAATAACTACTCATATAATTTGGGGCATATTAATGTAAAGCAAGGCCAACTTACAATTTTCGGGACCTTCAATGTAACAAAATGTTAGGGTCCCCATGTCCCGCTCTCGTGATTGGTGGGCATCCCAGAGGTGGAATCCCCAGGAATGAGACACTTAGGGGCACATTTAATAAGACCGGCGTTTTAGACGCTGGTCTTAATAACCCCTATATATGGCGGTGGATCTGCCGAAGTTACGAAGAGGTGCTGGCCAATGCATAACTTCGTCCCATCCAGTGCCAGCTCGAAATGTAAGACTGCTACCGAGCGGTCTTACATTTAGACCTTTTTCTACGCCTAAAACAGGCGTGGGAAATGTTGAATGAGAAGGGCCTGCCAGCCCATCCCCTCACCCGTCCACAGTTTTGGACCTAGCGTGAGCGGGGAAAAGTCGCAGATAGCTGTGCAACTAAACATTGCTCTGCCAACTGTACCTAATTTAGGCTTATTTCAGAAAAAATTGATTACCCCCTTAACTTTTATCCTGTGAATAGACAATGGGCCAGATTTATCATTAGCTCAGGTCAGAATAATGGAGTGAAAAAGTCCCAAAAAAAGTCCCAAACGCTAAAACTGCGCACAAATTTGCGACTTTTTTCTGCTCTGCACTATGCTCGCCAGTTTTTGGAAAGTGGGCATGTTTTCTTATGTAAATGAATCTCTAGACAGATTTACTATTGGGACTATTTATAAAGTCGCAAAAAAGTCGCAATTTCACTCCAGTGAGGACCATGCTTATCTGATGAGACTTTTTAATAGAACATGCGACTTTTTCATAAAAACGTGCGACTTTTTCATAAAGATGTGCGACTTTTGTAAAGCTGCTTACTGACGGATAAACTGCTACCGTCAAACCCCATTTATTACAGTCTTAAAGGGCCGATCATAAATCTGACTTGGCTAAAACTGACTTTAGCCATATGTGAAAGTGGAGTGAGCTGTCAGAGTCATGATAAATCTGGCCCAATAAGTTTTGATTCAGGGAAACCCATTTTAAGGTGTATTCCAGTTAGAACAAATTATCCAGTATCCACTGGATAGGGGATAACTGTTTGATTGGTGAAAGTGGAACGGCCACCAACCATGAGAATGGGGGTCCAGTGTCCCCTATGTGAATGCCGCAATGGTTGAGAATGCACACCACCACTCCATTCAAAGTCTATGGGACTGCTATGCCAAGTACTGTACAACCTGCCACTCAATCCATATAGGGACCCACGTTCTCAAGATCAGTGGGGGCCCTGGCAGCTAGACCCCCGGTGATGTAATGCTTATACCCTTTTGAAAAACAACCCTTTTGTTCTCTGACTTTTCTGCAGTTTACACAATAACTTTGAAGGGAACCTGTCACCGTGAAAATGCTGTATAATCTGCAGGCAGCATGTTATAGAGCAGGAGGAGCTGAGCAGATTAATATAGTTTTATGGGATATATTCAGTATAAATTGCAATTCATTTACTTAAACATCTGCTTTTTTTACTCTTAGGAGTCATTTGAACAACGACGAAGCATACAGAGAAGGCTGTCTGTCACTAAGCAGGGCCGCCCACATAACTCCTAAGACTAAAAAGAGCAGAGGTTTAAAGGAGTTGTCTCATGATTAGTGTAGAAAATGAAAATCCTACATAATCTATTACATGACAATCTCTTTGTAACCAAGCTAGAACCAGTCCTGTATCTCGCATGGATCCAGAGGCCTCCCCATTCATTGCTCCAATTGTTCAGCTAGATTTATTTCAGGCTGGAAGCTTAGGGTGCATGTCCTTAGTCAGAGGGCATGTCCTTTCTGCTGCAGCTAGTGGCAGATGAAGGATGGAACTGAGCATGTGCTCTCATCTAAATGAGCAGGACAGAGACATTAGAAAAAGAACAAACAGCAGGTGGTGCTATACATAGAGATTTTATTGGATAACTCAGCAGCTATAATAAATTTTTAATTCCATGCAATTACAAAAGTATTCAGATCCAGGTACTTTCTTGTAAAATGTAGAATATTATTCATGGAACGACCCCATACTGAATCATTTCCATGTAACTATACATCAATCTGCTCTGCTCCTCCTGCTCTATAACCTGCGGCCTGCAGACTGCACTGCATTATCATGGTGTCAGGTCCCCTTTAATCACCAAAAATTGGCCCAAAATTGTGTGTTTCAGTTAAAAAAAACCTTTACGAGATATTACTGGTGAAGTCTCTACTACAGACTGCACAAATATTCTTTTTTCCTAGCTTTAGGCCCCTTTCACACGGGCGAGATTTCCGCGCGGGTGCGATGCGTGAGGTGAACGCATTGCACCCGCACTGAATCCGGACCCATTCATTTCTATGGGGCTGTTCAGATGAGCGGTGATTTTCACGCATCACTTGTGCGTTGCAGCATGCTCCTCTTTGTGCGTTTTTCACGTAACGCAGGCCCCATAGAAATGAATGGGGTTGCATGAAAATCGCATCACATGACCCATCACCATGGTGATGGATCATGTGAATGACCATGTGATGAGCGTAGTGACGTCATCAAAGGTCCTTTTCCTCACAGATGAAGACAGAAGAGATGCCGGCTGCACGAACAAGTGAATTAAGGTGAGTTAAATTATTATTATTATTTTTTTAACCCCTCCAGCCCTATTTTACTAAGCATTCTGTATTCAGAATGCTATTATTTTCCCTTATAACCATGTTATAAGGGAAAATAATACAACCTACACAACCTTGAACTGAAACCTGAACTTCTGTGAAGAAGCTCGGTTCTGGGTACCACATTCAGTTTTTTATCACGCGCGTGCAAAACACATTACACCCGCGCGATAAAAACTGAACAACGGAACGCAATCGCAGTCAAAACTGACTGCAATTGAGTACCTACTAGCGCGGGTTTGCCGCAATGCACCGGGACACATCCGGACCTAATCCGGACACGCTCGTGTGAAAGAGGCCTTAGCTTTACAACTAGGAACAAATCAGCAGAGAAAACAATGGAATCAGACCATGAAGTGATGAAAAAAAACAACTGCCTGGTATTATCTGCTGCCAGAACTCAACTCCAATCCTCAGGGAAATTATAATCACTCACCGAAACTTATCAGTACTCAGAGATCATATCAGCTCAGCTCATGAACCAGAAAAGCCTCCCATAAATACTGATGATGTCATCAATATTAATACATCCCCAGAGGATGCCAGTAGCAGTGATGTCACATGCCCTGCGGTCTACTGTACCATGAAAGTATCATAATAGCGTTGTTTACACTTGTCCTGCTGTAATTCATAGGTTGACCATTTTCGTCATAGCCATTAGTAACAGGTGCCTAAAAGCAATCAAATGTAGGACAACTTGAACTAAATAGACTAATAAACTCCAGAGGGGGTCCCCCATAAAAATCCTCATCTCCAGAGACCAGAGGACTGAGTGGTTACAAAGAGCATCTCTTGCTCTGGAGAACCTGTTCTGCATTACACACCGTGTAATGCTTAGTTTACCGTGTGGTGGCGCTGCATGGAAACTGAACACTTAGGCTGGTTTCACACGGGCGTTGCGGGAAAAGATGCGGGTACGTTGTGGGAACATGCACGATTTTTCCACGTGAGTTTTAAACATTGTAATGCGTTTTGCACGCGCGTGAGAAAAATCTGCATGTTTGGTACCCAGACCCGAACTCGGACTTCTTCACAGAAGTTCGGGTTTGGGTTAGGTGTTGTGTAGATTTTATTATTTCCCCTTATAACATGGTTATAAGGGAAAATAATAGCATTCTTAATACAGAATGCTTAGTACAATAGGACTTGTCTTCATCTTGTGCACAGGAAAAGGACCTTTGATGACGTCACTGCGCTCATCACGTGGTCCATCACATGATCCATCACCACGCGAACAAGTGGATTAAGGTGAGTTAAATTATTTTTTCTTTTTTTTTAACCCCTCCAGCCCTATTGTACTATGCATTCTGTATTCAGAATGCTGTTATTTTCCCTTATAACCATGTTATAAGAGAAAATAATAATGATCGGGTCCCCATCCCGATCGTCTCCTAGCAACCATCGTGAAAATCGCACCGCATCCGCACTTGCTTGCGGATACTTGCGATTTACACGCAGCCCCATTCACTTTTATGGGGCCTGCGTTGCGTGAAAAACGCACAATATAGAACATGCTGCGATTTTCACGCAACGCACAAGTGATGCGTGAAAATCCCCGCTCATGTGCACAGCCCCATTGAAATGAATGGGTCCGGATTCAGTGCGGGTGCAATGCGTTCGCCTCACGCATTGCACCCGCGCGGAAATCTCGCCCATGTGAAAGGGGCCTTACTGCTCAGTTCCACTACAGATTACAGTTGAAAGCTTATGTTTCCAACAGGGGGTCACTTTATGGTCAGGTTATTGTTATTGTTTTCTAACAAGTAGGGATTGTCAAACGTGGACCATCCCTTTGATTCAAAGCCCCATTGCTACCCCAACGTTTTCAGCATTGACTGCTTTTTTAGCTTTTCTCAATTATAGGGATTTCCCAGGATTACTACGGTTTTTTGTAGAAATGCTCAAGTAGTTGCTTACCTCATATACATATTCCCTATGCTTTTTTTGGCAATTTAAACTTTCCTGACCCATTTTCACCATGTAAATAAATCCTTCCGCACTGCCACTGCTTTCACACACCCATGGACCCAACATCACGGGAAATAAGAAGGAGCTGTATGGACATGGTAATGTGACTACCACTCGGAATGGAAGATAGGAGCAATAAAGGTAAGAAATACATTACAAACCTATAGCTCCCTTCATAAGAGATTATTTTAAAGGATGCTGATGCAAACTGGAAAACCCCGTTAAGGCACAGATGGTAGTCTAAGCTTCAAAGGAAGTCTGAAGTATTCTGAAAGACATCAGAGGCCCAGGCTGCTGCTTTATTCCTTCCTGTTTTACCCTGCAGCTTGCTTTGCTCATATTAGCTGTTGTGATCATGAACAGGCCCACCAGAAAGCCAGTGCATGTGGAGAAAATGTCCAGTACAGCAAAGATAGCTTGAGTATAAACCACAAGTACCTAAACCAGCAGTGAGAAAAAGATTATCAGGTAGTCGCTATGGAGGTAGAAAGCATCAACAATATCTCGGCAGTGTAACTTAAAGCCAACTGTAAGCTTTAGAAGCTTTGCACATTGTTAAACTAAGCTTGTGCTAGACCTCTACACATATATTAAAGGGGTTGTCGCGCCTCATACATTGGGGGCATATGGCTAGGATATGCCCTCAATGTTTGATATGTGCAGGTCCCACCTCTGGGACCCATACCTATCCTTAGAATAGAGCCCACAAAGTGAAGGAGGGCGCACTGCGCATGCGCAGCCAACCTCCAATCATTCCCATGGAAGCACTGAATATTTTTGGCAGTCCCATTGAAATGAATGGAAATGCACCGTGCAAGTGCAGCCACCACTCCATTCACTTCTATGGGGCTGACGGAAATAGTCGAGTACACAGCTCGGCTATTTTCGGCGTTCCCACAGGAATAAATGGAGGAAGGTTGCAACAAGAATGGTGCACTCTCCTTCACTTTGCGGGCTCCATTCTAAAGATAGGTGTTGGTCCCAGAGGTGGGACCTGCACCTATCAGACACTGGGGGCATATCCTAGTGAGCCGGAAGCACAAATCTGTTCAAAGCTAATGGGAGCTGAGCTGCAGTAACTGGGGCGTGACTGCTACACTTTGAACTGAGCTGTAATTCTGGCTCTGCTGTCAAAGGGGCAGTTCCAGTGCCAGCAGCTGTAGGGAATAGCTGATCAGTATGGGTGCTGGGTGTTGGACCCTGAGCATTCTGATATTGACGATCTATCCTGAGGACAGTTCATCAACATCTGGAAACCGGGGAACCCATTTAATGCTTTTGTAATGGAACAGACCCCAATTCCTGTGAATGTATGCATTCAAAGAAGCATGAAGGCTCCAACTGCAGCACAGATTGAACAACTATATGCTATTGATCATGGTTTTGAAATTCTTGGTTTTCAATTTTTTTTTACATTTTACCAGAATCTACACAGTTTTCTGTAATAAAAAAATGAAAAAAATCTAATAAAAAAATTAATACTTAATTGTCTATATAGTACCAAATGGGAAGCTGACATTACTTCTTAAATCCCTATTTCAAAATATTATGAGCCAATTTGTACAGTCACTGGGACAATCTTTTCTTAATAAAGAAAGCCCAATGGATTTGCAGAATGTGATAGCAGTGGCCGGGTCTGGGGTGGTGTAACGCCCCAGAGTGGCATTACCACCTTCTACACCTCTCCACTATCTCTTATGGTTAGCCACGTATCATCCCCTGTATTAATTTCCAGGGCCTGCAAAATGTGTATTCTTATTTCCTATTTTGTGACTGTTGAAGTGTAATGTACCTGGTTCACCAGCAAGCTTGGCAGAGCTACCTTATCTAGAATGGAACCTTCTTTCCCTTCTAGCTCTCTCTAAGAGAGGGAGGGACTAGTTAGTTAGAGGCAGTTGAGAGTACCCCTCTCAGGGGAAGGAAGCAGGCCCTCGTCCCTGCTGGACGAGCCCTGCCAAAGCCAGCCAGATTACCTTCAGCTCTGCTGGATCCAGAGGCAGAAGCCTTAAAGAGGACCTTGGGATAATCCCAGCAGGCGTGCTTGTTTCCAAACTATAGTATGCTTTATTTCATGATCAGAATAACAAAATCACAGGGCGCGTTTTGGCCCGTCCAGCCTTCCTCAGTTGAGGAAGGCTGGGCGGGCCGAAACGCGTCCGGTGATTTTGTTGTTTTGATCATGAAATAAAGCATACTATAGATTGGAAACCAGCACGCCTGCTGGGATTATCCTTTGAATTTTGATACTGCCGAAATGAAGAAAATGGTTAGCTGTGAGCATCTCACTTTCACTTTGAGCCATTATCTTCTGGCTATGCATATCCCTTTTCTTTGAACTGCTAACAGCTCATAAACACTTTTTTAAGCCATAGTCTTACCAGTAAGATAAGAATTCAGCTATAATGAGTGCTTATGGGGTCAGCAGATCAGAGATACGAGCCATCAGCTAAGCTGCCTAAAGCCTCATTCACACGTCTGTGTCTGTGCTTAAATCCGTGAAAAGGTGGTCAGTGATGCCTCCGTGAAGATGTCCGTGTGTCCGGTTTTTGCTGTCCATGTGCCATCCTGCACATCTGACAAATAATTTTCAAAGCATCTCTTCCTAATGATCCGTCAAACACGGATGATGTCTATGTTGCATCTGTGGTTTTCACTGACCCATAGACTATAATGGCTGTGATGGACAAAATAGAGCATGCATCCGTGCTAAAAATACGGACCCATGGACCGTGGTAAAAAACAGATGTGTGAATACACACATTAAAATGAATGGGTTCATGTGCTGTCCGTGGAGAACATGTACAGCACACGTACGTGGAACACTGACATGTGAATGAGGCTTAACGGGAAATAGTATGAACACAAAGCCTGGTACTAGAGAATCTCAGGGCTGTCAAGAGAAAGAGGCTGGAAATGTTAAATGACAAAAATATGGAAAAAATTATTTTTGCTGAAAATGAGTACAATGCAGAAATAAAAAAAAGTATTGCCCCAAAGGTGTCCATGTCCCTTTAAGATTTGCCTCTGTAATTAAACTACATATAGCACCAGATAAAGACTTATCTACTGTGGCCAGCATTATTGTCTGTGATACGTACGTGTCTGAGAATACACATAGCAGTTACATTGTGGCTCATATTTTCTGTCTTTTAGCTGTAGTTGACCTCTTTTGGTTACTGTGTGGGTGCATTTAAGGAGGAATAACCAGTGGGAAGGTGTCCACAAATCCCAGTGGATGCTGTGTAGGTGGACCAGGTTTTGATCGCAGTTCTGGTTGCTTTCCCATTCCGGAGAAGGAGGCTGGGCTGCTTTCCATGCATAACTTAATCTCAGCATCCTTCACATAATGCTAATGAGTTATTTCTTTTTATTTCTTCATGCCCAAAGGGTGCAGAACAGACACCGGCGGATATAAAGCCAGGACAGACAGGAATCAGATAGAATTCATTAACTAGATATAGCTGTCATTAGCTGACATTAAGAAGACTGGGAATCTACTGCATCTCGCCCTCTTGGGGCTTCACATTTAACACTTTCCGCAAATAGCTGATATAGACTAAACAGCTTCACGGCACGTTAAATGTTTATTTCAGCAATGACAATAGATACAGAAAGGACAAAGCCCAAATAATCCCTGAAACAGACACGACTGCAGATGTAGCAGTGCTGAATGTGTCATTAGACAGTATATTTGTGCTCGGCAAAACGAATACTGGTTAAGGCTACTTTCACACTAGCATTAATATTTTCCGGTATTGAGATCCGTCATAGGGTCTCAATACCGGAAAAAAACGCTTCTGTTTTGTCCCCATTCATTGTCAACGGGGACAAAACGTAACTGAACAGAACGGAATGCTCCAAAATGTATTCCGTTCCGTTCTCATACCGGAGAGCAAACCGCAGCATGCTGCGGTTTGCTTTCCGTCCTGGGATGCGGAACAAAACGGATCCGTCATAACCCACAATGCAAGTCAATGGGAAAGGATTAGTTTTCTCTGACACAATCGAAAATAGAACCGTCCACCATTGACTTTCAATAAAGTTCATGACGGATCCGTCTTGGGTATGTTACAGATAATACAACCAGATCTGTTCAGAATGGATGCAGATGGTTGTATTATCAGTAACGGAAGCGTTTTTGCTGGACCCTGTCGGATCAGGCAAAAACGCTAGTGTGAAAGTAGCCTATAGGGTTTGTCCCAAGAAAAATATTGAACATTTTTCAAACCAGCACCTGACTCTGAATGCTTTTGTAATTGCATGTAGTTAAATATTTAGTATAGCCACTGAGTTATTCACTGAAATCTATCTGTATAGCGCCACCTGCGGTTTGTTCTTCTAATTTCTATGTCCTGCTCACTGAGATGGAAGCACATCCTCAGTTCCATCCTTCAAATGCCACCAGCTGCATTAGAAAGGACATGCCCCCTGAAAAAGTGCACGCCCCCGAAGCTGCAAGCAGAACAATTGGAACAATGAATGGGGAGATCTCTGGATCTATTTGAGGTACAGGGCTGGTTCTAGCTTTGTTAGGGTCCATTCACACGTCCGTAGTGTATTGCGGATCCGTAAATTGCGGATCCGCAATACACCCGGCCGGCACCCCCCATAGAACTGACAAGAAAAAGACATGTTCTATTTTTTTCCAGAGCCGCGGACCAGAAGATCGGGGGCGCGCTCCGGAAATGCGGATGTGGACAGCACACTTTGTGCTGGCCACATCCATTCCTGCCCCATAGAGAATGAATGCAATTTGCGGAACGGATGCGGACCGATTCTATGGACGTGTGAATGGAGCCTTAGAAAGGCTATGTGATGTGTACTATGTGATGTCTAATACAAATTTTTTACATCAATCATGGGAGAACCCCTTTAAAAGATTATTTGGAGCCCTGATGAAAATCACCAGGTACATGGTATCATATCATGACGAGTTAGGACAAATCACAGGTCTGCTGCATGTGTATATGGGAATTTTTACATTGTCAATTACATCCACTTATTCACTAGTACAAAATATATGTTTTTTTACCTGTGACCCACAAAAAATAATAATTTGGGATTCTATATCAGTTGTAAATAATTCAGACTCGCTTATATATGATGATGAGTAAAGGAATTATACGAAATGGCTTGCTGCACTGTGGTTTATCATGGCTTCTTATGTAGATTGAAGGGGTTTTCCCAGGACAGCTTTCATTTAAAGGCAAGGTCCAATGAAAAATATTCCACATTTTTTAAACCAGCACCTGGATCTGAATACTTATGTAATTGTATGTAATTAAACATTTAGGATAGCTACTGAGTTACTCAATAAAATGTATCTGTATAGCGCCACCTGCTGTTTGTTCTTTTCCTTTTTACTTTGACTACCTCACTAAGGTGATCACATGTGCCCTGCTCAAATCTTCAACTGTCACAAGCCATATGTTCTGTTAGAAGCTGTGGCAGTTGCAGAAAAACAGCTACAGCCGATAGGACACACCGCCTGAGCTACACCATAAAGGACACACCCCCTGAGCGGCCGGCCTGTAATAAATGTAGCAGAGTAATTGGACCAATGAATGGCCCTGGTTCCATGTGAGGTGCAGGGCTGGTTCTAACTTTGTTAGAAAGAGACTGACAGGTATTGTGTGATGTCTGATTTTCATTTTTTACATCAATAATGGAATAAGCCTTTTAAGTGAACGGAGGCAGTGCTGCCACTACACTACCAGTGTATGGCGCTGTACTGTTCCGACCAGCGGTTTTAGAGAGCAGCAAACTGTTCACAAGCTGAATGGTGGGGCTTGCGGGAGTCAGATCCTCACCAATCTGATATTGCTGACCTATACTAAAGATAGGTCTTCAATAGGGTTGAGCGAACCTGAACTGTAAAGTTCGGGTTCGTACCGAACTTTAAGATTTTTGGACCCCGGACCCGAACATTTCAATCAATAAGCGTTTAACTCTGTGCCCTTAGAAGCCATCACAGCCATGCCTACTAATGGCATTGCTGTGATTGGCCAGTGTAGCATGTGACCCAGGCTCTATATAAGCTGGAGTCACGTAGCGCTGCACGTCACTCTGCTGTGCTTAGTGTACGGAGAGGATGCTGCTGGTGATTTCAGGGAGAGAATAGGAGAGAATCTTTGCTCAAAACGTGAATCTAACTCAGTGATCTACACCCATTGTGTTGTGTGGGTGAGGGCACAATTTTTTTATCCTGCCCTGAGCCCAGTGCAACAGCACTGCATCTGAGCTTTTGTGACATTGAAATCCAATCTTGGAAAACTGCAATAATAATCTGGTTGTAAAAAAATCACCCTTTTTTGGCAATATACAACATCTGGTGCATTTGCAGGATTAGTCAGTGTGCAATTTAAGCTAGAAATACAGCCATAATTTTCTGGGTTTTTCAAAACACACTTTTTTGCCAAAATACACTATTTCACATCCCTAGCTGCATCTGGACGTGTGAAATTCCACCGTTATATACTGCTTTCATATTCTGTCAGTAAAAAAAAACACACTTTTTTGGCAATATACAACATCTGGATTAGTCAGTGTGCAATTTGAGCTAGAAATAGAGCCATAATTTTCTGGGTTTTTCAAAACACCCTTTTTTGCCAAAATACACCATTTTACAGATCTGCAAGTGTGAAATTCACGTTTAATATATACAGCTTTCATATTCTGTTAGTAAAAAAACACACTTTTTGGCAATATACAACATCTGGATTAGTCAGTGTGCAATTTAAGCTAGAAATACAGCCATAATTTTCAGCGTTTTTAAAAACACACTTTTTTGCCAAAATACACTATTTTACAAATCTGCAAGTGTGAAATTCAAGTTTAATATATACAGCTTTCATATTCTGTTAGTAAAAAAACACACTTTTTTGGCAATATACAACATCTGGATTAGTCAGTGTGCAATTTAAGCTAAAAATAGAGCCATAATTTTCTGGGTTTTTAAAAACACACTTTTTTGCCAAAATACACCATTTTACAGCCCTTGCAGCATCAGCACGTGTAAATTTCCAGGGTTATATACTGCTGTCATATTCAGTTATTAAACAAACACACGTTTGGGCAAAAAAAGTTTATTTGGCAGCCTTTGCTGCAGATGTCATTGTGAAATACACCCTTTATATACAGGGGTTCCATTCCGGTATTTGAAATACAGCCATTTTGGGCAAATTTAATTGAGGCCTAGTCTGGATCAGGGCGTGTGAGATACACCCTTTATATACAGGTGTTCTATTCAGTTATTTGAAATAAAGCCGTTTTGGGCAAACAAATTTAATTGCGGCCTAGTCTGGGTCAGGGCGTGTGAGATACACCCTTTATATACAGGGGTTATAAGCTTATATTCATAAAACACCCTTTTTTGGGCAAAATACACAATTTTTCTGCCCTTGCAGCATCAAGACGTTTGAAATTCCAGGGTTATATACTGCTGTCATATTCAGTTATTAGACCAACACCCGTTTGGGCAAAAAAAGTTTATTTGGCAGCCTTTGCTGCAGATGTCATTGTGAGATACACTCTTTAAATACAGGGGTTATATTCAGTTATTTGAAATACAGCCATTTTGGGTACAAATCTTTAATTGCGGCCTAGTGTGGGTCAGGGCGTGTGAGATACACCCTTTAAATACAGGGGTTATATTCAGTTATTTCAAATACAGCCGTTTTGGGCACAAATCTTTAATTGCGGCCTAGTGTGGGTCAGGGCGTGTGAGATACACCCTTTATATACAGGGGTTATATTCTTCTATTCATAAAACACAATTTTTTGGGCAAAATACACAATTTTTCTGCCCTTGCAGCATCAGCACATTTGTAATTCCAGGGTTATATACTGCTGTCATATTCAGTTATTAAATAAACACAACCGTTTGGGGAAATTTTTTTTATTTTGCAGCCTTTGCTGAATATGTCATTGTGAGATACACACTTTAGATACTGTGGTTCTATTCAGGTATTTGAAATACAGCCATTTTGGGCCAACAAATTTAATTGAGGCCTAGTCTGGATCAGGGTGTGTGAGATACACCCTGTACATACTGTGGTTCTATTCTGCTATTAATTAAACACCCATTTAGGGCAAGATCCTAAATTTGAGAAATATGAGAGCGTCAAATAAGGGACCTGGCCCAGGTCGTGGTGCTGCTGGTGGAGCTCCTGTTGCAAGGAGAGGACGTGGTCAATCTGTGCCAGCTACACGCACAAGTGAAACCCCTTCCTCAAGTGCGAGTAGGCGACAAAACCTGCAGCGGTATTTGGTCGGGCCTAATGCGACTCTACAAATGGTGAGGCCTGAACAAGTACAGGCGATAGTAGATTGGGTTGCTGACAGTGCCTCCAGTTCCTTCACATTGTCTCCTACCCAGTCTCCTGCTGAAAGATCAGAGTTGGCACCTGCAGCCCATGTCCATCAGTCTTTCACCTCACCCCCTTGCAAATCAGCCAAGCAGTCTGAGCCCCAAGTCATGCAGCAATCTCTTCAGATTTTTTATGACTCTGTTAGCAGGGTTTCCCAGGGCCATCCACCTAGCCCTGCCCCAGAAGTGGAAGAGATTTAGTGCATCGATGCCCAACCACTTATGTTTTAAGATGAGTACATGGGAGGACCATCGCAGCACATCTTGGATGATGACGAAACACAGGTGCCAACTGCTGGGGCTTTCGAAAGTGTGCAGACCGACAAGGAGGGCAGGGGGAAGACTGGGTGGAAGATGATGTGGAGGACGATGAGGTCCTCGACCCCACATGGAATTGAGGTCATGCGAGTGACCTATGTAGTTCGGAGGAAGAGGCGGTGGTCGCACAAAGCCACCAGCCCAGCAGAAGAGTGAGCAGGGTGCAAAAGTGGAGCAGCCGTCCTCTAGACAGTACGCCTCCTACTGCCCACCGCTGCAAGGGACCGAGCACACCAAAGCCAGCTCCAAGGAGTTCCCTGACGTGGCAGTTCTTCAGACAATGTGCTGACGACAAGACACGAGTTGGTTTGCACGCTGTGCAATCAGAGCCTGATGCGAGGCAAAAACGTTCTCAACCTGAGCACAACCTGCATGACCAGGCATTTAAGTGCCAAGCACGAGATGCAGTGGAGTAGACACCTCAAAAACCAAGAAAGGTCTCTGGCTCCTCCTGCTTCCTCTTCTGCTGCAGTCTCGGCCTCTTCATCCACCTCTGGAGTGACAGTGCCACCTGCTACCCCGCAAACAGAGGATCTTCCAGCAACACCACTACCTGGGTCACCAAGCATCTCCACAATGTCCCACGGAAGCCTTCAGCTCTCCATCTCCCAAACACTGGAGAGGAAGAGGAAGTACCCCCCTACCCACTCACGATCCCCAGCATTTCTAAATTACTGACCTTTGAAATGCTGTCATTCCGTTTGGTGGAGACGGATAGTTTTAAAGGCCTTATGGCAGTGACTGTCCCACAGTACGTCGTGCCCAGCCGCCACTACTTTTCCAGGCGAGCCATCCCTTCCCTGCACAACCAAGTAGGGGACAAAATCAGGTGTGCACTGCACAACGCCATCTGTGGCAAGGTGCACCTTACTACGGATACGTGGACCAGTAAGCACGGTCAGGGACGTTATATCTCCATAACAGCACACTGGGTAAATGCAGTGGCGGCTGGGCCTGAGGCGGATAGCAGTTTGGCGCATGTCCTTCCACCACCGAGGATTGCAGCGCGCTTCAGTTTGCCTCCTGTTGCTTCCTCCTCCTACTCCGCTTCCTCATCCTCTACCGACTCCTCATCCGGTCAGCGTAACACCTTCACCACCAACTTCAGCACAGCCAGGGGTAAACGACAGCAGGCAGTTTTAAAACGTATCTGTTTGGGGGACAAACCCCACACCGCGCAGGAGCTGTGGACGGGCCTTGAACAACAGACCGATGAGTGGTTGGTGCCAGTCAGCCTCAAGCCCGGCCTGGTGGTGTGCGATAATGGGCAAAATCTTGTAGCAGCTCTGGGACTAGCCGGTTTGACGCACATCCCTTGCCTGGCGCATGTGCTGAATTTGGTGGTGCAGAGATTCCTTAAAAATTACACAGATATATCATTGCTGCTGCATAAAGTGCGGGCCACCCGCTTTTGGCGTTCTCACCCTGCTGCTGCTCGCCTGTCAGAGACCTGTGTTCCTTGTTGCGCTGTTTCGAGTACTCCACCAGTGGCGATAACGCCGTTCTCAGCATAACTATCCCACTTTTATGCCTCCTTGAAAAAAAGCTGCTGGCGATGATGGAAGAGGATGTGGCACAGGAGGAGGAAGAGGGATAATTTCATAGGGTTTCCGGCCAGTCATTCACAAGTGGCTCCGAGGGTGGGTTCCTGCACCCACAAGCGCCAGGTACACAATTGTCCAGCCAGGGCACAGTTCTGGAGGATGACGAGGTGGAGGATGAGGAGATGGAGGAGGAGGAACTATGTTCACAGCAAGGTGGCACCCAGACCAGCTCATGGCCATCACTGGTGCGTGGCTGGGGGAATACAGAGGACACAGACGATACACCTCCCACAGAGGACAGCTTTTCGTTGCCTCTGGGCAGCCTGGCACACATGAGCGATTACATGCTGCAGTGTCTCCGCAACGACCACCAAGTTGCCCACATTCTAACTTGTGCTGATTACTGGGTGGCCACGCTGCTGGATCCCCGTTACAAGAACAACGTACTGTCCTTAATTCCCTCACTGGAGCGTGATCGTAAGATGCGCGAGTACAAGTGCATGATGGTAGACGTGCTGCTGGTGGCATTCCCACCTGACAGCGGGGGCACAGTGGAAGCACAAGGCGAAGGCAGAGGAAGAAGTCGCCAACACAGCTGGGGCACCGCCAGCACCTCAGAAGGCAGGGTTAGCATGGCCGAAATGTGGAAAAGCTTTGTCAGCACGTCTTAGCAGGAGGCAGCATTTCACCAACATGGTGGAGCAGTATGTGTGCACACGCCTACACGTACTGAATGACCGGTCTGCCTCCTTCAACTTCTGGGTGTCCAAATTGGGCACATGGCCTGAGCTTGCCCTTTACACCTTAGAGGTGCTGGCCTGCCCTGCAGCCAGTGTATTATCTGAACGTGTGTTTAGCACGGCAGGGGGCGTCATCACAGACAAGCGCAGCCGCCTGTCCACAGCCAATGTGGACAAGCTCACGTTCATTAAAATGAACCAGACATGGATCCCTCAGGACTTGTCCGCAGAATAGACATGTATACCGGCCTTAACCAGCCATTGTTATACTGCAGCGCAATTGCTCATTCTTGTATTTTGGATATTTCACACTCTTTTGGAGTGTACCCTAATAAAAAATAAAAAAATTAAAAACAAAAACCTGTGTTGGCTACCTCGTCCTCCTCCACCACCGCTTTCACCTACACCGCTACGTCCACCGCCTCCTCAAACTCCTTCTCCATATGGAACTCCACCTCATAAATCAAATTTTTTATTTTTTTTTATTTCTACGTATTTTATTTTATGTAATTTCACTACTTTGTCAGTTACATTTTCTGGTGAAATTCACCAATTTTTGGGTGTGATGTACCACTGCTATACCTATTAGACCGGTAAAAAAAAATTAAAAAATTGTCAGTTACATTTTCGGGTGAAATTCACCAATTTTTGGGTGTGATGTACCACTGCTATACCGAGTAGACAGGTAAAAAAAATAAAAATTTGTCTGCTACATTTTCGGGTGAAATTCACAAATTTTTGGGTGTAATATACCCCTCCTCTACCTAGTTGACAGCTTAATACATTTCAATAATTTTTCTTTTACATTTTCGGGTGACAATAAACAATTGTTTTCTGTCATAGATCCCTGCTCTACCAAGTAGACAGGTTAATACATTTCTGTCATTTTTCTGTTACATTCTTGGGTTGACATTTTACAATCTTAGACGTGAATAAACCCCTGCTCTGCATAGGTGACAGGGAATAAAGTTTCAGAAATGCTTCTTTCATTCAATGCTTAAACTTTAACAAGTTGTACCACATTTGCGCTTCAATAATGTGTCTTACATTTCCGCTTTACTCATTTGGCCAACATTTGCGCTTCAATAATGTGTCCCACATTTCCGCTTTACTCATTTGGCCCACATTTTCGCTTCAATAATGTGTCCCACATTTCCGCTTTACTCTTTTGGCCCACAGTTGCGCTTCAATAATGTGTCCCACATTTCCGCTTTACTCTTTTGGACCACATTTGCTCTTCAATAATGTGTCCCACATTTCCGCTTTACTCATTTGGCCCACATTTGCGCTTCTGTAATTTGTCCCACATTTGCGCCTCAATAACTTTTCCCATATTTCCGCTCGATACAAAAATAGTTTTATAAATTTATCTCCCTTAAATTTGGTCTCTTTTTCTCACGCTCCCTCTTCGGCGTGGAACCCTGATTCGCCGATAACCGTGATCAACATGGTAGGCTCAGAAAAGAACATCGAAAATTGATAGAGAAGATATCCAAATGGATGGTGGATGTCACTGGGGCACCTCTACATAGGTGACAGGAACATAAATTTAAAAAAATCGTCAATTACATTGTCAGGTGACATTTTTAACATTTTGCCCGATAGAAACCCCTACTCTGCATAGTTGACAGGAAATAAAATTTAAGAAATTCATCATTAATTGATGTGCGACACATCCTTTCATTCAATGCTTAAACTTTAAAAAGTTGTCACACTTTTACGCTTTAATACTTTGTCCCATATTTCTGCTATATAATTTTAAATTTTAAAAAAATTAATCCTTCCTTGGATGTGGTCTGTCTTGTTCACGCTCCCTCTCCGGCCTGGAACCCTGATTCCCCGCCACCCATGATCACCATGGTAGGCGCATAGAAGATTGGATCGTGAACATCACGGGGACGTGCAACATGGTGGGGCAGTATGTGTGCACACACCTACTCGAACTGACTGACAGGGGTCAGCCCCTGCAACTTCTGGGTCTCCAAATTGGGCGCATGGCCTGAGCTTGCCCTTTACGCCTTGGAGGTGCTGGCCTGCCCTGCAGCCAGTGTATTGTCTGAACGTGTGTTTAGCACGACTGGAGGAGGTTATCACAGGTTATATTTCCCAATGTGTTGGGGTGTACCCTAATTAAAAAATATATAAATAAATTTAAAACCAAAAACCAGTGTAGGCTACCTCCTCCTCCTCCACTTCCACCTACACCGCCACATCCACTGCCTCCTCAACCTCCTACTCCATATGGACCTCGTCCTCCTAGATCAAGATTATGATTTTTTATTTTTACGTATTTTATGTTATTTAAAGTCATTTCCCTATCCACATTTGTTTGCAGAGCACTTGCCATGCTCTTAACCACATTTTGATGCCATTTGCAGCCCTCTAGCCCTTTCCATGACATTTTTACAGCCATTTTAGTGCTCAAAAGTTCGGATCCCCATTGACTTCAATGGGGTTCGGGGTCAAGTTCGGGTGCCGAACTCAAACTTTTTTCTGAAGTTCGGCCGAATCCGTCGAACCCGAACATCCAGGTGTCCGCTAAACTCTAGTCATCAATATTACAGTCCTGAGAATCCCCTTTAACAAAACACAAACATGGCTTTTCGGTCAATGTAGATGCCATGGCAGACTAGCCCTTCTCCTCTCTTCACTGAAAAAATATAGAAGGATGAGCCTCACTTCATAGGACTGAACAATAATGGTGGGAGTTGTGGTTGTCCATACAGTCTAGCCCTAATACAGCTATGGGTGAGGAAATGTCTTCCTAGAAAAGAAATAAAAATTAAAGTTTTTTTTATTACATGTAATACAGAGTTTGCAGTACATATACTGAGACGCCCACGTGGCAAAGTTTATGTGGAGAAAACTACTTCAAAGGTTTATGCCATTACTGATACAAAAATGAAAATCAGACATTACATAGTACATGACAATACCCTTCTAACAAAGCTAGAACCAGCCCTGTACTACACATGGATCCAGAGATCTCCACATTTATTGCTCCAATTCCTCTGCTAAATTATATCTTTAGCCTGGCAGCTCAGAGGGCATGTCCTTCCTGCTGAAGCTCTCTTCCTGTAACTGCCACAGCTTCTAACAGAAGATTTAAACTGAGCACGTTCGACCAGCTCAGTGAGACGGACAAAAAAAAAGGAAAAAGAACAACCAGCAGGTGGCGCTGTACAGATACATTTTATTTTATAACTCAGTGGCTATACTCCATTTTTTATTACATGCAATTATAAAAGTATTCAGATCCAGGTGCTGGTTTAAAAAATGTAGAAAATGTTTCTGAGGATTAAAGGGGTTGTCTGAGATTTTGATACTGATTGGGCAGACTAGATGGGCCAAATGGTTCTTATCTGCCGACACATTCTATGTTTCTATCATCAATATCAGATCGGCGGGGGTTCGACTCCTGGCACCCCTGACGATCGGCTGTTTGAAGAGAGTGAGGCGCTCTGGTGAGCAATGCAGACTCCTCCTAATCATGTGGCGTCACGTTCATCGGTCACGTGGCCTAGGCGCAGCTCAGTTCCATTCAAGTGAATGGTGCTGACCTGCAATACCAAGCACAGCCACTATCCAATGGAGGGCGCTGTGCTTGATAAGATGTATCGCCTTCGCTCAAGTTCGTGTGATGTTTTGTTGTTTTTCTGAAGTGGAGCATTTAGGCAATGAATCATATTCTGGCGTGTCCAAGGTGCGTTTTTCCATGGATTGTACTGTGCTCTGCAGAGCCAACCCCCAGATGCAGTTGAGCAATATTACAAATGCTGATCAGACAGACTTTACGTCAATCCGTTCTTTCAGATCATATTAATTTCCTCATTATCTTGCACTTTAACTTCTGGATGACGTTATGATTAGGTAAGTCATTATGTAGTGGTCAAGCACTACCAGGGTATTAGCAAGCGTACATAAAGAAAGTAGACTGGAGCCCAGTAAGCTTCGGTCTAATTGTTTTGCAGTGCAACATGTGCTTCCCTGTAATTACATTGCTGATAATAAGGCAGAACAGAAACCCAGAAAACAGGATGGTAGAGATGCTAACAGAATCCTTAAAGGGGTTGTCCAACCCTTTACAAGTGATAGCCTATCCTCAGGATAGGCCATCACTATCTTATTGGCATGGGTCTGACAACTAGGACGCCCACCAATCAGCTGTCCCGCAGCAGTTTTGGCCTTATTCGTTGTGCAGTGGACAGAGCTGGTTACCGCAGCAGTCTTCTCATTCACTTTAATGGGAGCAGCACTGCAGTAACCAGCTATGTCCACTGCACAACGGACAGAGCTGTGTAGTTCTGGCACCGAATTCTGGAGCTGGAGAACAGCTGATTGGTGGAGCCAATTGGACCCCTGCCAATCTTATCCTTGGGATAGCTAATCACTTGTAAAGGGATGGACAACCCCTTTAAACTGACGGCCCACACCCCTCACTGTACATTTATGGGCCCTGATAACCTATCTTTGTTTGCCCCCCCCCCCCCCCCCCATCATTGGACAGTCATTATGAGCCCCCAATAACCAGTGAGATTATCTCTGTCCGTTCCCCCATGGTTGAACAGTCATTATGGGCCCCAAACACTGGTAGGATTATTTCCATCTGCTCCTCCCCCAACTTGACAGTCATTATGGGGGCCCAATAACTAGTGTGATTATCTTTGCCCTTCTCCCCTGACTGGATAGTCATTATGGGCCCCAATAACCAGTAGGATTATCTCTGTCCGCTCTCCCATGGTTGGCCAGTCATTATGGGCCCCAATAACCAGTAGGAGTATCTGTCTGCTTCCCAATGATTACAGTCATTATGGGCCCCAAAAAGCAGTATGATTACTTCCATCCACTCCCCCGACTTGACAGTCATTATGTGGGCCCAATAAGTAGACTAGATAGTCATTCTGGGCTTCAATAACAGTGGCATTATCTCTGTCCACTCCCCCATGATTACATAGTCATTATGGGTCCCAATAACCAATAGGAGTATCTATGTCTGCTCCCCCATGACGATGGTTACAGACATTATGATCCCCAATAACCAGTGGGATTATCTCTATACTCTCCCAAATAGGATTATCCCTGTCCACTCCCCAGTAGGATTACCTCTGTCCACTCTCCCATGGTTGGCCAGTCATTATGGGCCCCAATAACCAGTAGGATTATCTCTGCCCGCTCCCCCATGACTACATAGTCATTATGTTCCCCAAAAACCAGTAGGATTACTTCCATCCACTCCCCCGACTTGACAGTCATGGTGACCCAATAACCAGTGGGATTATCTCTGCCTTCTCTCCCGACTGGAAAGTCATTATGGGCCCCAACAAACAGTGGAATAAAGAAATAAAACTCAGCACCGTCCCGCTTTGTATCTTTTTCCAGCCCACTGCTAAGGAATGGGGAGGTCAAGCAGGTGCTGGTCAGTGACGTCACCACTACATCCTCCCGCTACATTGGTTTAGACTGTGCTGTCATCTATTACTAGCCCCCATACTGTGCCAGCCATGGCGACATCTGTCATGAAGACTACTGCTAACAGCAGCTAGCAAGATCACAATTAAGTAAGGCCGCCAGGACTGAACACAAACACATGCATTAACGGGGCCATGTTCAACATGTCTATTTTTAATTTAATTAAAGAGAAAATAATGGGTTGTTTCTATCATAATTATACATTGTAAATTGCATTTTCAGTTACTTGAAAACAGCCTGCAGCCAGCAAATATTGTGAAACAGTATACAGCGTGCTCCTTACCCAATGCTCGGTGCGACCATCCCTTTAAAGGCTATGTACACCTTCGGGGAGGGGGGGCATTATTTTATGATTGCATTTCACTCATTTTGGGCTAAAAATCATTTTTTTCAATTGGTCGAGTTATGGAAAAAAAAGATATAGCACTGTAAATCTGATGGTCAGCGATATATAACTAAGGGTACTTTCACACTTGCGGCAGGACGGATCCGACAAGCTGTTTACCCTGTCGGATCCGTCCTTCCGCTATTTCGCCGTGCATTGCCGTGCTGCGCCGGAGCTCCGCCCCCGTCCCCATTATAGTCAATGGGGACGGAGCGGCGGCACGGCGAAATAGCGGAGGGATTGATCCGACAGGGTGAACAGCCTGTCGGATCCGTCCTGCCGCAAGTGTGAAAGTAGCCTAAGCTAAGCAAGTTTTAGGCAAAAAAATATCTATTTCATGATTTCCCTGGTTCTCCTCTGGCCCTTTGTTTACTTGCAATAAAAACAATCTCTGCCCCTCCCCCTGCAATGCTAAGGGAGTGAATACAAGTACTGCCCTGAGTGACAGGTCTGCCTGCTGGGAGACTCAGCAGCATGTTGTATGTGTAGAACTACAAGTTCCAGCTGTATAATGACACTGCTAAGGGAGTGAATACAAGTGCTGCCCTGAGTGACATGTTTGCCTGCTGGGAGACTCAGCAGCATGTTGTATGTATAGAACTACAGTCCTAGGTGTACAATAACACTGCTAATACACACTCGATCTTCCCCCTACCTGCAATGCTCTGCAGAACTTCTCTTTCAGCTCCTGTGCCCAGCATTTGTCTCCTCACTGCCTGCAGCTACACGGTAAACACTTCAGCCCTGAGTCTGTGCAGCTGAAGGGGTTAAGAATCCTGGGAGAGCGCAATAAGCAGCAGCCAGCAGTGCAGGGGGGCGTGGCCAGTACAGATCTTTCAGGCTTGTGCAGGTACATTATCTGAGCAGGGAGAGAAGCTGACATCACAGGTCATGTGACCCTCAGTGAAATCTGAGAAACCAGCCACTGGAGATAAAGTGAGTTAATTGGAAAGCTGTTACATTTGCCTAGTTAGAAACATAGAAAGAATAAAAAAAATAACTCGGACAACCCCTTTAAAAATGCTCAGCTATTTCTGTAATGCTCCAGAGGTGCATTACCCCACCTTTGCACCCAGCCACTAACTCCTATGATTGACCCTATGTCATCCCATGTATTAATATCCAGATCCTGCAAAATGTGTATTCATATTTCCATGTAATTGTTATGTTCTAGTGTAATATGCCTGGTTCACCAGCAGATGGTGGAAAGCATGGCAGAGCTAGGTTACATAGAATGGAGCCTTCTTTCCATTCTATTCTCTCCCTCTAGGGAGGAGTCTAGTTAGTTAGAGGTTAGTCTAACCTGCCTCTTCTAGGGGAGACGTCAAGTCTAGAGTACCCCTGCCAGGGAAAAGGAGCAAGCTCTCATCCCTGCTGGACGAGCCTTGCTTAGTCCAGCTTGAGCACCATCAGCTCAGCTGTATAGAAGGCCACAGTTAAAAGCATCAGAAGCCAGGAGTAAAGTTCCCTGGATACAACTAGAGACAGACCAGCCTACAGAAAGTTAAGTACAGTAGAAAGGAAAAGATTCCAATTTAATCCTGTTAACACAGCAGTGCCAGAGAGCAACAGATGTAGCAGACCCGAGTGTGTTTGCCTGCCAGAATTTATGCCAAAGCCTGCTGGTGACCAAGACAAAGTTTGAAGACTGTTTCTGGAGAATGTTTATGAAAGTAAAGCTGTCATCGACTTCAACATAAGGTGTGGACTCAATTTATTTCATCATCCCTTTCATCCACTACCCCTTGATTTGCTTTGCACGACCGCGCCTGGGATTCCAGTGTATCCAAGTAGGAGCACCGTGACACGTTCAACACCATTAAGGGACATTAAGTCCACCCTACACCACTCTGGCATTACTACACCTGGGTACAATTCACCATATTACTAAAAGGGGCCCTGTGCCCTTGGTGCTTCAATGCACTGGCGTCACAACATTTTTCTCATCTTAAAGGGATCCCATGGACGTTGACCCCCGCGCGCTGCATTTCTAAGATAGAGAAGTTACAAATAAGTCTGTATGCAAGCTGTCACGTTCTGTTTTGTTTGAATCCTGTCATCTGACGGCTCATGTGTAGTTCTTATCTCTGATCTTCTGACCTCATAAACACTTATTTAAGCCATATTTTTATCAGTTTGATAAGAACTGAGTTAAGTGATTATAAGATCAGGAGATGAGAGATAAAGGTTTCATATGAGCTGACAGAGGACTGGACTCAAAGAAAACAGAAAGTGACAGCTTGCAAACAGACTGATTTTGGAGGCAATATTGTGATTGTCCATATTGCCTCCTTACTGGCTTAACAAAAAAATAAAATAAAAATTAACTTTTATTTATATGCAGATAAAATAATAATAAAACCCCAAACTTATATCTATTACAGGTAAGTATGATGACCTATATTTGATGCCTGCACTGAAGATACAGCATCAGCACAGTAAAAAATAATACGGTATCAACATAGAAAAGTAACCAGCCTATCATCTACATGTATGATAGACCCTAGAGAGATGCAATGAATAACCAGCAGTTGTTCGGTAAAAACTCACGGTTACTTGCATACAGATGGTCTCAGGATGTTAAGAGACTCAGCTGTTTCAGAAGGGACCAGCTCTGGCAGTAGCAGTGCCTTGGCCATGTGACGTCACACTCATTGATCACGAGGTCTAGGTCCATCTCAGCCTCATTGAAGTAAATGTGGCTGAACTGCAATACCAAGCAGACGGTGCGGTGCTAGGTCAGCAGAAAGAACACCACAGAGCTACTGCGAGCACCGGTGCCTTCTCAAACAGCTGATCAGTGGGATTCCTGGCTGTCGGACCTCCACCGATCAGATACTGATGACCTATCCACAGGGCCGTCTTTACCACGGGGCAAAAGGTGTAGCTGCCCCGGGCCCAGTTGCTCCTGGGGGCCCCAAGGCAGCTGCCTCTTGAGTCCTGCTAGCCACTGCCCCGGGTGTCAGGCTGTCAGCTGTGATCTAGGACCTTAGCTGTGATCTAGGACCTTAGATGACATCATCACCATGTGACCAGTAACCTAGCAATATTACTGGTCACATGGCTATGAGGTCATCAAGGTCCTATCAGGAGTGTTGCAGGAGAAGTTTGCCTTAACTGTGGAGCTTTTTTTGTGAAGATTATATCAGAAAAAGGTGACAGGGGCTGTTATGCTAATATACTGTAAACTACTGTATAGTGGGGTGCTGTATACTGTGTGGGGCTGTATACTGTGTGGGGCTGTATACTGTGGGTGGCCTGTATATTGTGGGGGGCCTGTATACTGTGGGGGGGCTGTATACTGTGGGGGGGGCGGTATACTGTGGGGGGGCGGTATACTGTGGGGGGGCTGTATACTGTGGGGAGCCTGTATAGTGTGGGGGGCTGTATACTGTGGGGGGCTGTATACTGTGTAGGGGGGGCTGTATACTGTGGGGGGGCTGTATACTGTGGGGGGGCTGTATACTGTGTGTGTGTGGGGGGGCTGTATACTGTGTGGGGGGCAGTATACTGTGTGGGGGGCTGTATACTATGTGGGGGCCTGTATACTGTGTGGGGGCCTGTATACTGTGTGAGGGGCTGTATACTGTGTGGGGGCCTGTATACTGTGGGGGCCTGTATACTGTGGGGGGGCCTGTATAGTGTGGGGGGCCTGTATAGTGTGGGGGGCCTGTATAGTGTGGGGGCCTGTATAGTGTGGGGGCCTGTATAGTGTGGGGGGCCTGTATAGTGTGGGGGGCTATATAGTGTGGGGGGCTATATAGTGTGGGGGGCTGTATATTGTGGAGTGCTATACTGCTGTACTGTATACTGTGGGGGGCTGTATACTGTATACTGTGGGTGCTATATAGTGTGGAGTGCTATACTGCTGTACTGTATAGTGTGGGGGGCTGTATAGTGTGGGGTGCTGTATCGTGTATAGTTTGGGGTGCTGTATACGGTGAGGTGCTATACTGCTCTACTGTATACTGTGAGGTGTTGTATACTGTGGGGTGCTGTATACTGTGGACTGCTATACTGCTCTACTATATACTGTGGGGTACTGTATAGTGTGGGGTGCTATACTGCATACTGTGTGGTGCTGTATACTATAGGGTGCTATACTGCATACTGTGGGGTGCTGTATACTATAGGGTGCTGTACTGCATACTGTGGGGTGCTGGGGTGCACTGGAACACTAGGGTGAGCCGAGCCCTGGTCTCCTTCCTGCAGAGCGGTACCCACTTCCAGCCTGAGCCCAGCTGCCCAGAGCACTGATCCTGAGCCGCTGGAGTCTTCAGAACTGGAAGTATTTACAATCATTCACTGTACTCTACCAGATGTGTGGATTTTTTGTGTGTGTGTTGTGGTAGAGGGCGTGATTGCCTGCTAAGGTGTGGGAAGGCGGGATCCAGGGGGCCCAAGTAAATTTTTGCCCAGGGTCCAATCAATATTAAAGACGGCCCTGCCTATCCAGAGGATAGGTCATCAATTCAACAAAAAAAACTGCAAAACCCTTTAACAAGAAGAGGCAGCAGCCACACCCAGCTCTGGTGCCTGAGGGGCCTCAATGTCCACAAGGACAGGTTGTTTAGGGGCCTATTATAGTTTTTATTTGTTTTCACGCATTACACATCCAGTGAAGATATGTCTTGGTGCTTGCTGTAGAGAAGTAAACTTGAAGGATCATTAATATGGAGAAAATTATATCCAGGAATCCGTTCAGCTTATAGATACAAGTTGAGTTAATAAGAGGTGTTGCAATGAGGAGATCTATAGCGCGTTGAGTCATCATGCTGTTTTATAAGTTTATGTTCATTTACTAATAATGAACAGGATCAGTTGAGGAAAACATATTGTTAATGATGACTAGGAACACAGCAGCAAATGCTCACGACTACATTTGCATAAGCCTCCTCAAGGCTGACATCAATAATCACTTCAATTATAAGACTCCAATAAAAGACGATAATACTATTTCCTCAGATCGTTTGTAAGAACATTACATTTTAGTGAGATGGCAGAATGGGTAATATGAAAGTATACTGGTGAAGTTTAAAGAGCCACAACCAGAGAATACGGTTAGGCATTCGCCTGGTGAAAACAGACATTATGAATGGCTTACAGCACCTAGCATCTTCACATCACATAGCTGATGCAGGAGAAACAGCGATACAAACAATACAACTGCAAATTCTAAAATGTTTTCTGTAATAGAACACAACACAAATAAAATGATACTTACAATAGGAGAGAGTCCAAATAAGTATAGAATTTAAAAGGGGAAAGAAAGACCAAAAGGGACAGAGGTTGAGGGACTCCCATTCAGGAAATGGGTGGAGGTCCCAAAGGTGGGAACCACATCCATCAGATGTTTGTGACATATCTTGAGGATAAGGATACGGCAACACGTGTCGTGTGACAGCAAGACGCAGAAAGGTCATGTGACTTGTCTACAACTTGCTGTCGCGTGACTATTTTAGAACTGTTATTTTGCTGTAAAAACGCATCCAAGTCGCATGTCACACACGACTTTCATTAAAGTCAATGGATTAGAAGTTGCAAGCGACATGTATGTATGCAACATGTGACAAAAAAATCAAGCATGTCTGTGACACCACTGCCAATCATTACATGAAATGTTACCCCACTTTCTAGTTGCTCGTCACTAGCCGTACCCTTAGTTGGGAATACTCCTTAAATACCCCATTTATAATGTTTTACCCATGTGCATACATTTGCACCAATCTGATACACATGATATATTGCACAATTTAAACAAAAAGATCTTCCACCTCTCACAAAAACGGAATATTTAAAGGCTATGTACACCTTCGGGGGGAATTTTTTTTAGGATTACATTTTACTCATTTTGGGCTAAAAAATAATATTTTCAATTGGTCTTTATTAAAACTATTGAGTCGTACTGTCACAAAGGGTTAACTGTTTGTCTAACTGCGTGAATCTTCTTTTTACTTTCACTTTGTGCCAGTCATCTAACAAACCTTATCTCTAAATTACTAAAAGTTCATAAACAGGTATTTAAGCCCTATTATCATTAAGATAAGAATTTAGCCATAATGAGTGTTTAGGAGGTCAGAGATGAGAGATAAGGAGTCATCAGCTGAGCTGCCTGACAAACAGAATGAAAATTTAGATCCTGCTACTAGATAAACTCAAGGCTGCACAAAGACAGTGGTTCAAAATTTTTAATAAAGACCAATACAAAAAAAAATTTTTTACCTCAAAATGAATACAATGCAATAATGAAAAAAATTGCCGCCAAAGAGGTACATAGCATTTAAAGTTTCTCGTTCCTTATGACTCCAACAACTTCTTAAACTCAAGCACCGTGCAGACTCCATATCTTTTCAAGCTCACCTTGAATATGTAAGCATGGGTCATATTCCAATCTTCATGGATCTAATACATTAGGTGGCAAATCCACCAAAAAATTTATAGATTCTACAGAAAAAAATGCCACTTTTTAGAACTGCAACAGAAGCAAGTCAGCTTTTTGAAAACTGCGAGAAACATTGTATCGTGACCAAAATGTGTGAATAAGGTCTTAGAGAAAATCTGCCAAGCTTCCTTTGCTTTGATCAGTTTAGTGTACATTTGGCTTTGGTCTTAAAGGGGTTTTCAGGTTATAATTATTTTTTTAATTAAGCGCCTGCAGCCTAACTCCAGAAACAGAAGACTCATACTTACCCGCTTCCCTACCATTCCGGTCCTTCGGGCTGTCCTCCGGTCCTCTCAATTTTTACATCTGGTGCTAGGACATGATCACATGCTCCAGCCAATGACTGGCTTCAGATGTGACGGGCTGCTTGAGGCCACATCATCACTGAAGCCAGTCAATGGTTGTAGCAACCATGTCTACACACCACCGGAAGAAAAGAGTGTGGGGACCTGAAGATGGAGGCAACGCAGGCAGTGTGGAGGACCGGTGCGGCAGGCAGATTAGTATGAATCTTCAATTTTAGCAGGCAGGCTGCGGCACCTGCATAAAAATCATTATAACTGGAAAACCCTCTTAAAGAGTCACCGTAAATCTACCTACATCCACCTGAAAAATATCTGTAAAGTCATGGTTACTAGAGGTCTCTTTTCCACCTAATCTGCAGTCCACTGCCTGTGGTCAGGTAAGAAAGATCCATCCCATGTAACAGATTCAGAAATCGGCAGAATGGAAGTGGGGGCATGTCAGAGCTAGAGATTCTGAGCCTGGTAAAATAACTTATTTTATACTGCTTCTGAAGATCACAGGATACTTGTCACAGCCACTATCTCTGGCTGTGACCTTCCGTTCTTGCTTGTTCGGCGCTCCTCGCTGAAGTTCTGTTCCTGTGTGTATTAGTGGTTCTGTATGGGTTAACTCCCCTGTATTCCTATTAGGAGTTAATCCTCTGTCTGCTCCATGGGTGTGGTCTCTCTGCTGCACCCATGGAACCTGTATATAAGGCTGAGGTTTCCTCAGTTCTGTGTCAGCTCTCCTGGTGTGTGTTGTCTGTCCTGTTCCTGGTTTGTACTCTTTCTCCCATGCTGCTGACCCATGGGATCTGTGTCTGTCTGTCTGTGCTCTGTGAGTTTCCCTACTTGTTCATTTGCGTCCTTTTTCCTGTCTTTCTGTTCTGCCAGTTATGTTTTAGTTACTTTGTGTTTATTCTGATGTCTGTGTTCAGCAAGCCTTTGCAGCAGAGTGGCATAACAAGGCCATGCAGTTTACTACTGGTGGAGCAAGTCCTTCTCTGCTCATTGCCACTCCTGCTCCCTTGCATGAACTCCTGCTTGTGTTATTATTTGCCCTGTTTTGTATTTACCTGTCTGTTATGTTTGCCTATGTGCCGTCGGTACGTTCTGGTACCTGTTGTCCATTCGCTCCTGCTGTCACTGTCTAGGTCACGCTCCAGAGTGGACCCTGGCAACTTCCTGCGGCTAAGTCTAACCCTACCATCTAGGGCTCTAGTGAAAACCAGGAGTTGCTTAGTTACGCCCCTTTGGAGTATTACTAGACAGTGGCGCAGTGGGGGTTTTCTCCCACTGTGCTGACGGTACATAGAGCTCATGTTTTATCTGTGCTGCTTTCCATGTTTCTGTTTGTGCAATAAACTCTTGTGTGTCTGTACCTAATTTCCGTTTATTGCTTGACGACGCGGTGGTCTCTCCTGGGACCTCCAACTCGTGACAATACTCCTGCCTTTCTGTGTGATCTCCCTCTCATTATCTGTTCTGTGAGCTCTGGAACTGAAAACAAACATAGAGGGAAGTAAGAAAAATGATGATACAGCAGAACAGTGCTGGCAGAATCCATGGAAAGGAGAAGCTCCTTGCTTCTGACAGAAATGCATCTAGCTGTGCGGCTGAAGAGGGGAATAATTAGGCTGAAAAAGACATTAAGGAAGCACAACAAAGGCAAATTTCCTTCACAGTTATGATTGCACAAAGAAGCACAGCCATTATGCAAACTTCTTTTTGAAAACTCAGGAACACTTTAAGGGCTTATTGATGTTGTGGGGTTTACTGAGTTTACTGCATTACATTTTGCCATAATTTTATAGTAATCACAGGAATAAACTTAATATAGACAGCAGCATGTATAAACACAGTGTTTGGTCAGTGATTTCTATCTGTGTGAGCCAAAACCAGGAGTGCAGCCTACACAGAGATAAAGCATAATATAAGGATTTGCAACTGTGTTTTTGACCCGTATCTGGTTTTGGCTCACAATCACTGATGAAAATCACTAATCAAACACTGCCAAACACAGTGTCAAAGTGGCCTAATGGTGTGGCCACTTGGTCAAGTTTCCTGATGCAGTTTTGGAAGCAAAAACCAGGAGTGAATTCAAAAAAGAAGCTGTATCTTTCTTTTATACTTTCTCTCCTTTTATGATCCACTCCCAGGGACAGATTAAAGGGGTTGGCCACTCTCCATGTATTTGCTACTACTGTGTCGGAGGCAGGGAGAAAGTAAATTTCCTAATATATGTCATTAAGCAGATCTGCCTGTTTTTTCTATTATCTGAAGACACGCCCCCTGAGCCGCTCTGCCCTGCAGCCGAATTCGTCCATGGCTGCACGCGACATGGAGGAGCTTCACAACAGTCTATCTGCGCCTGCGCTCTTCTCCCTCACCTGTAAAAACAGAGCATATACAGGCTGTCCCTGTCAATGATGACTTCGGAGTCTATAAGAGATCAGCAGCTAGTGGAGAAAGAAAGAGGACAAGCACTTCCCTGAAGTTCCCTGCCATAAAAACCTCCTGAGCCCCTGTATACAGTAGGCATTTGTATAGTATAAAGAAATAGGGAACTGTGGTATTGACATATATCATGCCCACTGTCTCAACTTTGCAGGGACTGTCACTGATTTTCAGAGACAGTCCAAGCAAATTTACTCTGCAACGACCCAAAAGTGGGCAGGGCTAACAAAAAGTGGGCAGAGCCTAGATTTTACTAACTGAAACAATGGAAAGTATGATATATCTATAAATATATATAAACATATAATGAAATATATATATATATAGATGTAGAGATAAACACACAATATATAAATATATATACATGAGTATATATATATATTTACAGTATATACATAATTATACTGTATATGTGTATATATAACACATATATGTATATACATATGTGTGTATGTGTATATATATATATATATATATATATAATGAAAAAAGTGAAAATATGTATATTTTTTCAGAATTTTACATATATATATATATATATATATATATATATACATATATATACTAGCTGAAGGACCCGGCTTTGCTCGGGTATATTTAATCTATTTCATTTAATGTTTGTGTGTGTTGATAAAATATATCAACACTATCCACCATAACAGTGACATCTACAGCACCCCACCCCTTAACACTGACCCCCAATAGTGCCCTGTCCCCTAAAATTAGACCTCCACAGCAGCCCACCGCCTTAACTTTGACCTTTACAGCAGCCTTCCCCTTTAACAGTGACTTTCACAGCATACCACCCCCTTGACAGTGACCTACACAGGGGCCCGCCCCCTTAACAGTGGTCTTTACTGGATCGGGGACGTGTCCTTTTGAACATCTCACTCTAAGACAGCAGCACAGTACTGTCTGAGTGTGAGCTGCAGAGAGAAAGTCACCATCCCTCCCACCCCTGCAGCTGACAGAAGTTGATTTTTACCTTCATTTTTTCAATCCCTGTCGGCTGAGGAGTGGAGGGGGCATGGCCTAACCAGATCGGGGCGTGGCTTAGCGCAACCTAGAAGTTGATTTTTAACTTCATGTTTTCAATCTCAGTCGGCTGAGGAGTGGGAGGGGGCGTGGCCTAACCAGATCGGGGGCGTGTCTTTTTGAACAGCTCACTCTAAGACAGCAGCACTGTGCTGTCTGAGTGTAAGCTGCAGGGAGTAAGTTACCCTTTCTCCCACCCCTGCAGCTGACAGAAGTTGATTTTTACCTTCATTTTTTCAATCCCCGTCAGCTCACGAGTGGGAGTAGCCTAACCAGATCAGGAGCGTGGCTTAGCGGGACCTGGGGGCGGGGTTTTAAGTCTTTTGAGGGTGGACACATTGTGGCAGGGGGCGTGTCTGGGCTCTTTCCTGCAAGAGTGACGCCCCTCTGGGCACCTTACTGGCTCATTGCATACCAAATAAACTGGGTTTTCAGAGGATAAAAACATCTATTGCTGGAACAGAGGCACATCTTGAAATAAGGTACTAAGTGCTATTAGCCCATGGCTTTACTTTAATAACTATTATCCTGGTGACAGATTTCCTTTAAAGCTCTCCTACAGCAGTGAAGATAAATGGCTGGGTTGTTATGGAAACCTAGAGTAAAACTGTGTATGTGGAAGCTGGAGGACCTGAGAGCTTCTATTGGCTGATAAGGGTCATGTGACAAAGCTTCTATTGGCTAATGCATTTTCTGGGAATATCTCAGGAACGGAAAATCCTAGAGAGCTGAGATCTGTTCTAAAACCTTCCAGGACACCTGATGTACCTGTGTGCCAAATTTCGTGATTGTAAATCTAACGGTGCGGATTCCTTTAGCGGACATACACACACACATTCACTCAGCTTTATATATTATATATATATATATATATATATAGTGGATATAAAAAGTCTATAACTCCTGTTAAAATGTCAGGTTTCTGTGATGTAAAAAAAATGAGACAAAGATAAATCATTTCAGAACTTTTTCCACCTTTAATGTGACCTATAAACTGTACAACTCAATTGAAAACAAATTGAAATCGTTTAGGTAGAGGGAAGAAAAAATAAAATAATATGGTTGCATAAGTGTGCACACCCTTAAACTAATACTTTGTTGAAGCACCTTTTGATTTTATTACAGCACTCAGTTTTTTTGGGTATGAGTCTATCAGCATGGCACATTTTGAATTGGCAAGATTTGCCCACTCTTCTTTGCAAAAACACTCCAAATCTGTCAGATTGCGAGGGCATCTCCTGTGCACAGCCCTCTTCAGATCACCCTACAGATTTTTAATCGGATTCAGGTCTGGGCTCTGGCTGGGCCATTCCAACACTTTAATCTTCTTCTGGTTAAGCCATTCCTTTGTTGATTTGGATGTATGCTTTGGGTTGTTGTCATGTTGAAAGATGAAGTTCCTCTTCATGTTTAGCTTTCTAGCAGAAGCTTGAAGGTTTTGTGCCAATATTGACTGGTATTTGGAACTGTTCATAATTCCCTCTAGCTTAACTAAGGCCCCAGTTTCAGCTGAAGAAAAACAGCCCCAAAACATGATTCTGCCACCACCATGCTTCACTGTGGGTATGGTGTTTTTTTGGTGATGTGCAGTGTTGTTTTTGCGCCAAACATATCTTTTGGAATTATGACCAAAAAGTTCAACCTTGGTTTCATCAGACCATAACACCTTTTCCCACATGCTTTTGGGAGACTTCAGATGTGTTTTTGCAAAATGTAGCCTGGCTTGGATGTTTTTTTTTCGTAAGAAAAGGCTTTCGTCTTGCCATTCTACTCCATAGCCCAGACATATGAAGAATACGGGAGATTGTTGTCACATGTACCACACAGCCAGTACTTGCCAGATATTCCTTCAGCTCCTTTAATGTTGCTGTAGACCTCTTGGTAGCCTCCCAGACCAGTTTTCTTCTCGTCTTTTCATAAATTTTGGAGGGACGTCCAGTTCTTGGTAATGTCACTGTTGTGCAATATTTTCTCCACTTGATGATGACTGTCATCACTGTGTTCCATGGTATATCTAATGCCTTGGAAATTCTTTTGTACTCTTCTCCTGACTGATACCTTTTAACAATGAGATCCCTCTAAAGTTTTGGAAGCTCTCTCTTGACCATGGCTTTTGCTGTGGGATGTGACTAAGAAAATTTCAGGAAAGACCAACTAGAGCAGCTGAACTTTATTGAGGCACTTTAAATGATGGCAGGTGTATGCTGACTCCTATTTAACATGATTTTGAATGTGATTGCTTAATTCTGAACACAGCTACATCCCCAGTTACAAGAGGGTGTACACACTTATGCAACCACATTATCTTAGTTTTATTTTTGTTTTCTTCCTTTCTCCTAAAATATTTCAGTTTGTTTTTCAATTGAGTTGTACAGTTTATAGGTCACATTAACCCCTTAAGGACCGGGCTCATTTTCACCTTCAGGACCAGGCCATTTTTTGCAAATCTAACCAGTGTCACTTTATGTGGTGATAACTTTAAAAAGCTTTGACTTATCCAGGCCATTCTGACATTGTTTATTTCGTCACATATCGTACTTCATGACACTGGTAAAATGGAGTAAAAAAAAATCATTTTTATTTATAAAAAAATACAAAATTTGCCAAAAAATTGGAAAAATTAGCAAATTTTCAAGTTTCAATTTCTCTACTTCTATAACACATATTAATACATACAAAAATAGTTATTACTTTAAATTTCCCATATGTCTACTTCATGTTAGCAACATTTTATTTTTGGGGGACGTTACAAGGCTTAGAAGTTTAGAAGTAAATCTTGAAATTTCTCAGAAATTTTCAAAAACCAACTTTTTAAGGACCAGTTCAGGTCTGAAGTCACTTTGTGAAGCTAACATAATAGAAACCACCCAAAAATTACCCCATTATAGAAACTACATCTCTCAAGGTATTCAAAACTGATTTTACAAACGTTGTTAACCCTTTAGGTGTTCCACAAGAATTAATGGAAAATAGAGATACAATTTCAAAATTTCACTTTTTTGGCAGATTTCCATTTTTATATTTTTTTCAGCCAAACAAAACAAATAATATTGTGCTGTATTGAACTGTTAGTGTTTTACACTGTAAGACGCTAACAGTTGCCTAGGAGACCCAGCCTGGGGCCTGGGCCTCTTAGGCCTCCGTACATGCCAGGCCCTAAGCCTTGGAATGGCTTGGGGCTGCCATGGCAACCATCGAGTCCCCGCAACAGCAGCGCGGGGACCCGATGTATGAGGTGAGGGAGCGCAAACCTCCCATATGCAGTGGTCAGCGCTGACCGCGGCATATGAGGGGTTAATCCACCGGCATCGGCGTTATCGCCGATGCTGGTGGATGCAGCAGGGATCCGGCTGTCAGTAACTGCCGGATCTCTGCTGCTGATCGGGGGACCGCACGCGGGGGGGGGGGGAGGAACGACTGCAGGGCGAGAACGCTCGTCCTTTAGCGCTAAGTGCCGGCGATTTAGGACGAGCATTCTCGTCCTGGGTTGTTAAGGGGTTAAAGGTGGAAAAATTTCTGAAATGATTTATCTTTTATCTGACATTTTAACCAGGGGTGTGTAGACTTTTTCTATCCACTGTATATATACATTGTGTGTGTGTGTGTGTATATATATATGTATATATATATATATGAATAAAAAAAGGCTTGATAAAGGCTCCATAGAGAGAGCTGAAACGTTGCTGTCTACACATGGGTAAATAAAATACCCTTTTTCTTCAGGGATATCTGTGTGCTGCCTTGGATTCTTTTTCTACATATATATATAGTCGGAAAAGGACAGTAACTCCAGTAGTACAAAAAAGATAATTTATTGGGCCACAGTGGCACAGTGAGGCGACGTTTCGGCTCAAAATCCAGAGCCTTTCTCAAGGCTCTGGATTTTGAGCCGAAACATCGCCTCACTGTGCCACTGTGGCCCAATAAATTATCTTTTTTGTACTACTGGAGTTGCTGTCCTTTTCCGACTGTATGCAAGGGTAAGCAGTGAATTCCCTGGACATAGCACCCGTCTCTTATGGTGTGAATTGGTGCTGCCATACGTTTCCTTTTATATATATATATATATATATATATATATATATAGTTTCCAAAGATGAGGCAGCACTCCAATAGAAATAAAAATGGATTCTTTATTCCCCTCTGTGCAACGTTTCAACCGTCTCAATGCGGTCTTTCTCAAGCATATCAAATAGTGTCATACAAGGGTATATATACCCACAATACATTGCAAACAATAAAAGTGACAATTATTCAATATTAGAAAAAATAGCATAAATAGTACATTATATAGTGCATAATGACTCCCATATTTTGTATAGCCAGGTGATCTACATAGCATAGTATTCATCATAGTTCAATATAGTGTACAGACACAATAATCATTGTGATAACATAAGAATAAGTTAATTGACCAATATCCATCAATAGAGTGTTATATCACCTGTGTACATAAAGAAAGTTCATTAAACTTAAAAACAAACTCACACCGGGGTGTATGGATCAGAGCGCCAAAAAGTCCGCGTCCTCACCGCCAGACTGCGCATGCCCAGAGCTCTGGTCATGTGTTTACACATCTCCATGGTGATGACGCTTGGCTCCTTGCCTGGGGGCGTCTCTCCGGTGACGTAGCGGGTACTCTGGGCATGCGCAGTCTGGCGGTGAGGACGCGGATTTTTGGCGCTCTGATCCATACACCCCGGTGTGAGTTTGTTTTTAAGTTTAATGAACTTTCTTTATGTACACAGGTGATATAACACTCTATTGATGAATTGGATATTGGTCAATTAACTTATTCTTATGTTATCACAATGATTATTGTGTCTGTACACTATATTGAACTATGATGAATACTATGCTATGTAGATCACCTGGCTATACAAAATATGGGAGTCAAGCCGTCTAAGCCTGCGGCTGTGAGGACTTGCACCCGCTATTTTTGGTCTTGTGCTGCTGTGTTTCTTTTTGGTTTCTATATATATATATATATATATATATATATATATATATATATATATACACATACACTGAACAAAAATATAAACGCAACACTTTTGGTTTTGCTCCCATTTTGCATGAGCTGAACTCAAAGATCTGAAACATTTTCTACATACACAAAAGACCCATTACTCTCAAATATTGTTCACAAATCTGTTTAAGGCTACATTCACACGTCAGTATTTTTCTATAATCCGATTTTCTGTCCGTTTTTTGCGGATCCGTTGTTCCTGAAAATGTTTCCGTATGTCATCCGTTTTTTGCGGATCCGCAAAAAACGGAAACATGTATAAATTTCAATAAGCAAATAAAGTTGTTTGGATTTCTTGAGGGAAAAAAAAATAAATAAAAATTAAATGTAATTTCCAGGAACGGATTCCGTATAAAACGGATGACATACGGTATGACATCCGTATGTCTTCCGTTTTTTGCGGATCCATTGACTTTGTATTGTACCAGGATCCGATTTTTCAGGAAAAGAATAGGACATGTTTTATATTTAAACGGACATGCGGAACGGAACAACGGAAACGGACAGCATACATTGTGCTGTCCGTTTTTTTCCAGGACCCATTGAAAATGAATGGGTCCAGATCTGGTCCAGATCTGTTCCAGAAAAAACTGAACAGATCAGGAAAGAAAAAACGGACGTGTGAATGGACCCTTAATCTGTGTTAGTGAGCACTTCTCCTAAGTTTTTTTCTCCCAGGCTGTGAGCTCTGCGCTGCGATTGGCCAGCGCTGCAGCCTAGGACAAGGAGACGCCCAGCAGAACAAGGGCAGACTCCGCCTACTATAACCAAGTCCCCGAACATACTGGAGGACATAACGGGAGAACGGAGCCCAGGGATAATAGTAAGTGCAGTGAGATCCCTGGGCGCCGCTGTATATGTCATGATACTTAGTTCACAATGTCAGGATCGGTGAAAGGTCCTCTTTAACCCCTTTAGGACCAGGCCATTTTCCAATTTTTACTTTTGGCCTTCCCGAAGTCATAACTTTTATAATTTTCCATTCAAATAGCTGTATAAGGGCTTGTTTTTTTTATGTGGGACAAATAATATTTTCTATTGGCATCATGTACCATGTAAAATCCAGATTTGGTGGAATGTAAAAAATCTGCCACAGTGTAATTACAGCGATACCACATTTGCAATTTTTTTCTTTTAATACTGAAAAAGATAATTTAAAAAATATATATTCTTTTCTTTGCATCTCCATATTCTGATCCCCATTTCTGTTTTAGAATTATGTTTACATTGATGACTGAGGGTTCATTTTTTGTGTTGTGATCTCTAGTTTTATTATTTATACCACTTTGGAGTGTGTGGGTGAGTGGGTTTTTGATCACTTTTTATTCTTTTTTTTTTTCAATGAAGCAATGAAAAAAAGTCAAATTGGCCATTTTGATTTTTTTTTCAGTTATACCGTTCACCGTATGGGATACATATTTTAATAGTGATAGCCAAATATCATTTATATTTTTACTTTATATTCATTTTTATCTTTATTTTGGAGAAAGAGGGATGATCTTAATTTTAATATTTTAAAAAGCCCTCCTTATTTAAAAGCCCTCCGAGGGGATCTGAACATGCAATCTTTAGATTGCTTCTCCTATAGACTGCTATTTAGCATTTCAAGTCTAAGGGCTCATTCACACAAGCATGTGTGCCCCGTGCCAGTGGCGTACATAGAGAAGTAAGGGCCTCTTAGCAAGGATCAAACCAGGCCCCCCACACAGGACAGAAGGGTTTCTGCCTAAACCCTTTTCAATGACCCTTGGGTCATTTTTCCACTGCCTCATTTGCTAAAAGTTGTTCCTTAAGAGGGTAGAGTCCTGACCCAGTTTACACCTCCAGTAGAAGAGGGGATCATCCCAACTAAGACCACTGCAGCTTTCTGGATTTCAGTTATCTCACCCAGCTGAGGTTCACATTACCACAGCAGATATAGATAGATATAGTGATGTAAATAGATACGGTAAATGATGACAGATAGATATCTCTCCACCTTCACACACATATTATATATATATATATACACACACACACCCTGCACACCTATGTACATTCCCACACACATGTATGTATTGTATATATCACATTGTGGGAAAAGCAGTAACCTTTATTCAATGCTGGGAATGTAGGATTGCTATCATTATGTTGATTGACTGGAGGACGGATGAGATGACACCTGAGGTGCTGTTGTCACTACGGCATCACAAGCAGGCAGAGATGTCATGTGACCGCACTTCTGAAGTTGCTTGCTGTGATGCATGCTGGGATTTTTACTTTCACTTTGTAGCTGCTCCTCCCACACAGCCTCTCATCAACATGAGCTTGTATTTGTCTGGGGCACTTTATTGTTTTTTATACTTCTGGTGGCCAACCCCTTTAAGGGCTCCAGAAGTACGGAGCACTCCATTCATTGGGGACCCTAAACTAACGTGAGGCCCTCCTCCACCACATAACTGGAGGGCATTTAGTAAGTCTTGTTCACTGCTTTAAAGTAAAGCAGGGGGAATGTTCAGTTTAGTGTGCACTGTACTATGGCGCACACTTTGCAGGATAAACAAGTCGGACTGCAGAAAGGAGGAGAGTGCGTTGTGCTAAACGTGCTACCCAATTTTTTTCAAGTGAGGACTTTTCCTGAGAATCTACTACTTCCATGTATGCCCGCACCCCTTTCATGGTGTGTCCTCCATGCCCTGTTCGGGGAATTTACTAACTCCTCTGGGAGTTCAGGAGGTCTCCCTTTTTTCTGGAGTCTCCCATGTGTTTCAGGAGAGTTGCCAAGTTTGCACAATAGATATAATTAACTTCTACATACATACCTACTCACAAACACTCACTAAACGTACAGCTTAATTATAGACCTATATGTGGTCATATGCATGGAAAGTGTGTATGCTATGCACTAAAAGAAGGGGAAAAGATGTACAGTGCACTGCAAAGAGTGCAGCTTTTTTATACCTCCCCAAATACAGGCTTTACTGTTAGGCTGGGTTCACAAGAGCGTAATCACATTCTGTTCTTCTGTTCCGTTTCAGGAGTACAACAATAAAAATAATGGAAGTGCTGTATCCGGTACATACTGTAACTAAAAGTAACTGAGCTGAACAGACTCCATCAAGCTCATAGTAAATACAGCACCAGAATTAACCTCAGTACATACAGCACCAGCTTAGAAAGTTCAGTACTGATAGCATTTGCATACTCTGCTTAGCCCTTTCTATAATGTGAAACTATGGCTCCCAATATGGCCTGAACAGTTTTAAAGCTACGCTGGGAGTTGTTGTTTCACAAAACAGAATTCTACCACCTATCATCAGCTGTAGGTCATACAAGCGACTACAGCACTGATCAGATGCAGTCAGTGGCAAAATAAACATTTCCATTTTGTAACTTACATGTGTTCTTCTCCATCCAGTTCAGACCACCATCATGACTTCTCCTGGCCACAACTTGTCAATGCAGAATTTGCAGCCCAGATCTCTTCAGCTTATCGCTTTACCAACACATTGGCACTCTATCTATCTATCTATCTATCTATTTATCTCATATCTATCTGTAATGTCCCGAAGTGCCATTTTACCACTTCTTTTTGGCACCTTGCTACCATCTCCTATGTGCTAATGTATAACATCATAGCCTAATAATGTGCATATTTATTCCTGAAACTGTTGTGCTCATGCAATTACCTGGTCCACCAGCAGATGGCGGCAGCAATTGGCAGAGATAGTTTCTCTGGAGAGGAACCTTCTGTTCCCTTCCAGCCCTCTCTAGAAAGGGAGGAGTTAGTTAGTTTCAGTGAGTGTCTAGCCTACCCTCCGTAGGGAGAGGTTGTGTGCTGGCTAGCAGAGCACTGCCTGCTCTGCTAGGCCCAGAGGCCCTACCTCTGAAGTCTATACATGGTTGCTTGTCCCCTCCTGGGCTTGCATTGCCTTGATCCAACCTGAGCCGAAGCTTGAGGTACTCTAAAGCCAAGATGGATCTCAATAGCAGAAATGAAAACGCTAATGTGAAAGTAGCCTAAGCCAGTTCTACTTTACACCAGTTTGCTAAATCTCCCCCATCATCTCTCCACGCCTATCACTGCGCCATGATATCCCATAGCACCTACACATTAGTCACCCTAGCATGGTATTAGTGACATTCAAATAAATTTCTCAGTCGGGTACATTTTGTCTGTGCTCATCACCTAATAAACATTCATTCAGGTTTTCCCAGGTTGTAAATTTATGAAGTCACAAATTGCCGCGCGATGCGGCTACGGTACAGAAAAACAAAACAAAGCAAATTTTTTCGCCATAGGAAATTATCACTGCTTTATTAAACAAGAGGCGTAACGATGCCCTAAAGACTAAGTAATGGCTGTGTAAATTATAAGGTTCCCAGGCTTAATACTTAATGAAAATTAACTATATTGATCAAAAAATATGTGCCTAATTTCCAGTCGACTCGTTAAACCGAGTCCTGAGATAATCTGTAGTACGTTATTGTGCAAAGCGGTATTTAAAATGAGCTATTTTATAGTTTTATTACAACCATGTTATACAATGATCAGCAGTGACATTACAATTTCCTGCCTAATATTGTGCATACGCCCCTCATCCTGGCAAAACAGCTCTAATCCATCCAGACATGGGGGGGCCATTTACAAAGACCGGCTTTGTATGCTGGGCTTTTACTCCCCTTTTGCGCTGGCTTTGCTGGCGGAAGATGCGCCTAATTTATGACGAGGCGTGGTGACAAAAACTAGACTAGCCTCTGCCTGGAGTAGTTATTCTCCACAAGTTACGCCTGTTTCTGGGGCGAAAATATTGGTAAATTTGTCAGGGCCGAATTCACGGCCCTGGTCTAGCCCACGCCACACCCTTGGCATTTCTATGTGTCAAAAGCGGCGCAAAAATGCCCATGCAACAAAATATTGTCATACGAGCACTCAAAAAGGGGGTCGTCCAACATTTTTAAGCCAAAAAATTGTAGAAATGTTCGTAAATTACCCCCATGGACTCCACAAGGCCTCTGAAGGTGTCCTGCTTGGAGTTGTAGTTTTGCAACAGCTGAAGTGCCGGTGGTTGCTGACCACAGGTCTAGATTTTCAGCAGAGAAAGGCTACATGCACACGACCGTATGTGTTGCGGATCCGCAAAAAAAAAATGGATGACATCCATATGCCATCTGTTGTTTTTTTTTGCGGATCCATTGTAACAATGCCTAAAATGGACAAGAATAGGACATGTTCTATTTTTTTTGCGGGGCTACGGAACAGACATACTGATGCGGACGGCACAAGTTATCCTGATATATACGTCTCGGTCGTGTTTGCACCAGAAGATGTCATCCAAGAGCAGACTTGAAATTGCTTCAATTGCTGTATCTCATCCACTACACAATGGACAGAGCTGTGTAGTTCCAGCACCTACTTTTGAACAGCTGATCAGTGGGGGTGTGGGGTGTCAGACCCCCCGACGATCAGATACTGATGTCTGATCATGAGGATAAGCCATCAATATAAAAGGAGTGGACAAGTCCATTATTTTGGCCAGTTGTAGAGCTGTTGTAAAACAACTGCTTCAATATGTTTTACTTAATATTCTGTTAGACTAAGGCTGCATTCACATGACTTTGTGGCGGCCATGCCCATTTTGCAGACTGCAATCTGTGGATCCGCAAAGCACTGGCATTGATAACGGAGACTTAGGATTTATTGATGTTGGAATTAGCATATGCTACTAAATATACCTATACATGATAATCTATATCAGTATATGTACACTGTGTATTTTTATTTTTGCATATGAAATTTTACATTTATGTTCACTGTTTTGGTTATGGAATTTTTTACATTATATATGTAAGATTATTGACTTCATATGGATGCTTAGTGCATCCCCATTGTAGGGCAATGTGAACAGTGCCCTATCTAGGGAGCGGAGGGCTCCACCTTTTCCATGCCCCCGCCCTCCAGGTGGGGGTGGAACCAGGTGCTCCCAGACCAGTATTTAATCTTTGGAAAAGACACTGTTCACAGTTGAGAATAAGAACCTTGTTCGAAACGCGTCAATGTTGCTACACTAGTGGGTGGATGTCCTGTACACTATTTTCTATTGCCTGAATAAAGACGAGGATTTTAGCTACCAAGAAATCGTGTTTTTTTCATTAATACTGGCTGCATGCACCCTGCATCGCGGTGCGGACCCATTGACTTCAATGGGTCCGCGATTCCCAAGATGCAGCCAAATATAGGACATGCTCTACCTTTTATTGTGCTGGACCCAGAAGCACATGGTAGAGTCCGGATGCGTGCCTTCACTCTGAAAAAGATAGGACATGTAATTTCTTTGGCCACATCTTGCGGATCAAAGGCTCATTGAAGTCAATGGGTCCGCACCACAATGCACGGTGCACATGGCCGGTGCCATGTTTTGTGGATCCGGGGCTCACATAACAGGCGCAGCCTAATGTGTGCATGAAACTAAAATTGCATTCGACAGGTGATATGCAATATACAGTGTGAATACGATATCCCAGACTGTTTACTACTCCGACCACAACCACCACAAAACTGGTTTGCTGTATATCTTTGAAACTTGGTATCTAATGTCCTGTGTGCAAAAATGAACAAAAATCTATAATAATGCAGATTGTGACATGTGACAGTATTACGAGTTCTGCTGGACTCGGATACATCTCTAGCCCTAAAGGGGTTTTACCATCACATACAATGGGGGCATATCGCTAGGATATGCCCCCATTGTCTGATAGATGCGGGTCCCACGTCTGGGACCTGCACCTACAACAAGAACGGAGCGGGAAAATGAATGGAGGGCGCACTGCGCATGCGCAGCTGTCCTCCATTAATTTCAATGGGGCTGCCGAAAATAGCCGAGCGCTGGCTCGGCTATTTCCATCTGCCCCATAGAAATTAATGGGAGCAGGGGCCGCATGTGCGCGGTGCGCTTCCATTTACTTGTATGGGAGTAGCGGGGAGCAGTGCTTGGTGGTGGACGGACCCCGGGAAATCCGGAGTCCTCCAGCCACAGCTCTCCCCGCTTCGTTCTCCTTGTAGGTGCGAGTCGCAGAGGTGGGACCCACACCTATCAGACAATGGAGGCATATCCTAGCGATATGCCCCCCATTGTATGTGATGGGAATAGCCCTTTAAGTCACACTTCAAAGCCTCCCTTATTCTTCCCAATCCTGTCTTTTAAAATCCTTCTGAGCGTCAACACATCCTTCGTCTCAATGGAGGACTACGTTAGGGACCCTACATTTATCTGCTCGTGGAGGATACAAGCAGGTCCAGAAATAGGGACAATAAGGATGATAACTAGTGAGGATGATAATGATAATGAGTGAAAGAAACCAGAATGGATATTTCAGATGAGTGAAAAGCAGAATAATATAGTATATGTCACATCAATGGAAAAATGGGCGAGCACTTATACACTTGGCAACTAAATTGACATATGCAGAAAATATTTATTGTTAAATCCCCATAAAATTCAAGTAATAAAAATAATAAAAACTGTGTATTATAGCAATGACATACAAAAACTACAATCTACTATAGTAGATATAATAGTATAGTCGATTGTATTGAATGCTAAAATATATGATAATAAAATATTCGATACTAGTCTATAGTCGATAAATTCACTGATATAAATCACACACCAAAAACTTCAAGTATTGTCCAGGTCTTATATATGCTGTTATTGTGAAGGGGGAGGTAATTCCTCTGTGAATCTATCTCAGATTGGGAAAATGAGTGTCACTTTAAATATTGTAGGTGTATTTCCCCTGGGAACGTAATGTATTCATAAAATGTCCACAGGAATCCTGATAATGTTGGAATAAAAAGTCTCTTATGGTATTTCCTTTTAAAGTCGAGGTAAACTTTAAATCGGTATTTAGCTTACCGTCTGGTGTCTGCTGTCTCCCTGTTGCTTGAGTAGAGCTTTAAATGTCTGCCGGCTTATTTGATCGCTCCTTCCAACAAGCTGGTTCAAATTTCGCGGGAGTTCCAAAGATCGCGGGAGTTGACACTCTGTTCCGCAATTTCCTTCTGTACAGCTTTTCGACGATAAAAGTAGTTGTTCCTTTACTGTAAAAAAAATTTCTTTCTCTGTATGGCCATACAGTTTTATCGGAGGCTTCTCAATACAGGTACATCACTTGTTTCACCATACGCGTTTTGGGTAGATTCGCTCTCCCTTCCTCAGTGGTCAAGTGTCTGCCTGCCTGGCCTCCATTTTTTATCCATTCCTTAATTACTTCCCAACTCTCAAACACCTGCTGTTCATGCTGTTCCCAATTGGTCAGGAAATCCTTCCACATAATCAGGGGATAATTCTATACAGCATTGAAAATTTTTATTTATTTTTTTCCTTTTCCTACTTGCAGTTTCCATGCGTTTTTTTGCCCAGATGTCCCAATTGGTGTGATATACTGATGTATGAAATATAAACTTAATATCTAATTTCTAACACTTATAAAATCACATTTTAATGATAAGATATTATTAAACAAATTATTTAGACTTAAACCCGGATATAAAATGTTGGGGAGTATTTATAGTTTTATATCCGGATTTTAATCTAAATAATTTGTTTAATAATATTTTATCATTAACCACCTCAGCCCCCAGTGCTTAAACACCCTGAAAGACCAGGCCACTTTTTACACTTCTGACCTACACTACTTTCACCGTTTATTGCTCGGTCATGCAACTTACCACCCAAATGAATTTTACCTCCTTTTCTTCTCACTAATAGAGCTTTCATTTGGTGGTATTTCATTGCTGCTGACATTTTAACTTTTTTTTGTTATTAATCGAAATTTAACGATTTTTTTTGCAAAAAAATGACATTTTTCACTTTCAGTTGTAAAATTTTGCAAAAAAAACGAGATCCATATATAAATTTTGCTCTAAATTTATTGTTCTACATGTCTTTGATAAAAAAAAAAAATGCTTTGGGTAAAAGTTATAGCGTTTACAAACTATGGTACAAAAATGTGAATTTCCGCTTTTTGAAGCAGCTCTGACTTTCTGAGCACCTGTCATGTTCCCTGAGGTTCTACAATGGCCAGACAGTACAAACACCCCACAAATGACCCCATTTCGGAAAGTACACACCCTAAGGTATTCGCTGATGGGCATAGTGAGTTCATAGAACTTTTTATTTCTTGTCACAAGTTAGCGGAAAATGATGATTTTTTATTTTTTTTTCTTACAAAGTCTCATATTCCACTAACTTGTGACAAAAAATAAAAACTTCTATGAACTCACTATGCCCATCACGAAATACCTTGGGGTCTCTTCTTTCCAAAATGGGGTCACTTGTGGGGTAGTTATACTGCCCTGGCATTCTAGGGGCCCAAATGTGTGGTAAGGAGTTTGAAATCAAATTCTGTAAAAAATGACCTGTGAAATCCGAAAGGTGCTCTTTGGAATATGGGCCCCTTTGCCCACCTAGGCTGCAAAAAAGTGTCACACATCTGGTATCTCTGTATTCAGGAGAAGTTGAGGAATGTGTTTTGGGGTGTCATTTTACATATACCCATGCTGGGTGAGATAAATATCTTGGTCAAATGCCAACTTTGTATAAAAAAATGGGAAAAGTTGTCTTTTGCCAAGATATTTCTCTCACCCAGCATGGGTATATGTAAAATGACACCCCAAAACACATTCCCCAACTTCTCCTGAGTACGGAGATACCAGATGTGTGACACTTTTTTGCAGCCTAGGTGGGCAAAGGGGCCCACATTCCAAAGAGCACCTTTCGGATTTCACAGGTCATTTTTTACAGAATTTGATTTCAAACTCCTTACCACACATTTGGGCCCCTAGAATGCCAGGGCAGTATAACTACCCCACAAGTGACCCCATTTTGGAAAGAAGACACCCCAAGGTATTCCGTGAGGGGCATGGCAAGTTCCTAGAATTTTTTATTTTTTGTCACAAGTTAGTGGAAAATGATGATTTTTTATTTTTTATTTTTTTTCATACAAAGTCTCATATTCCACTAACTTGTGACAAAAAATAAAAACTTCCATGAACTCACTATGCCCATCAGCAAATACCTTGGGGTCTCTTCTTTCCAAAAAAAAAACACATGTGGTATCGCCGTATTCAGGAGAAGTTGGGGAATGTGTTTTGGGGTGTCATTTTACATATACCCTTGCTGGGTGAGAGAAATATCTTGGCAAAAGACAACTTTTCCCATTTTTTTATACAAAGTTGGCATTTGACCAAGATATTTCTCTCACCCAGCATGGGTATATGTAAAATGACACCCCAAAACACATTCCTCAACTTCTCCTGAGTACGGCGATACCAGATGTGTGACACTTTTTTGCAGCCTAGATGCGCAAAGGTGCCCAAATTCCTTTTAGGAGGGCATTTTTAGACATTTGGATACCAGACTTCTTCTCACGCTTTGGGGCCCCTAGAATGCCAGGGCAGTATAAATACCCCACATGTGACCCCATTTTGGAAAGAAGACACCCCAAGGTATTCAATGAGGGGCATGGCGAGTTCATAGAATTTTTTTTTTTTTGGCACAAGTTAGCGGAAATTGATATTTTAAATTTTTTTCTCACAAAGTCTCCCGTTCCGCTAACTTGGGACAAAAATTTCAATCTTTCATGGACTCAATATGCCCCTCACGGAATACCTGGGGGTGTCTTCTTTCCGAAATGGGGTCACATGTGGGGTATTTATACTGCCCTGGCATTCTAGGGGCCCTAAAGCGTGAGAAGAAGTCTGGAATATAAATGTCTAAAAAAATTTACGCATTTGGATTCCGTGAGGGGTATGGTGAGTTCATGTGAGATTTTATTTTTTGACACAAGTTAGTGGAATATGAGACTTTGTAAGAAAAAAAAATAATAATTCCGCTAACTTGGGCCAAAAAAATGTCTGAATGGAGCCTTACAGAGGGTGATCAATGACAGGGGGGTGATCAATGACAGGGGGAGTGATCAATGACAGGGGGGTGATCAGGGAGTCTATATGGGGTGATCACCACAGTCATTGATCACCCCCCCTGGAAGGCTCCAGGGAGACGCCTGTATGTGTTTTGCGGATCCGATCCATCTATCAGTGGATCCGTAAAAATCATGCAAACATCTGAATGGAGCTTTACAGGGGGTTGATCAATGACAGGGGTGTAATCAATGACAGGGGGGTGATCAGGGAGTCTATATGGGGTGATAACCACAGTCATTGATCACGCCCCTGTAAGGCTTCATTCAGACGTCCGTATGCGTTTTGCGGATCCGATCCATCTATCAGTGGATCCGTAAAAATCATGCAAACATCTGAATGGAGCTTTACAGGGGGTTGATCAATGACAGGGGTGTAATCAATGACAGGGGGGTGATCAGGGAGACTATATGGGGTGATAACCACAGTCATTGATCACGCCCCTGTAAGGCTTCATTCAGACGTCCGTATGCGTTTTGCGGATCCGATCCATCTATCAGTGGATCCGTAAAAATCATGCGGACATCTGAATGGAGCTTTACAGGGGGTTGATCAATGACAGGGGGGTAATCAATGACAGGGGGGTGATCAGGGAGTCTATATGGGGTGATAACCACAGTCATTGATCACGCCCCTGTAAGGCTTCATTCAGACGTCCGTATGCGTTTTGCGGATCCGATCCATCTATCAGTGCATCCGTAAAAATCATGCGGACATCTGAATGGAGCTTTACAGGGGGTTGATCAATGACAGGGGTGTAATCAATGACAGGGGGGTGATCAGGGAGTCTATATGGGGTGATCACCACAGTCATTGATCACCCCCCTGTAAGGCTTCATTCAGACGTCCATATGCGTTTTGCGGATCCGATCCATCTATCAGTGCATCCGTAAAAATCATGCGGACATCTGAATGGAGCTTTACAGGGGGGTAATCAATGACAGGGGGGTGATCAGGGAGTCTATATGGGGTGATAACCACAGTCATTGATCATGCCCCTGTAAGGCTTCATTCAGACGTCCGGATGCGTTTTGCGGATCCGATCCATCTATCAGTGCATCCGTAAAAATTATGCGGACATCTGAATGGAGCTTTACAGGGGGGTAATCAATGACAGGGGGGTGATCAGGGAGTCTATATGGGGTGATAACCACAGTCATTGATCATGCCCCTGTAAGGCTTCATTCAGACGTCCGGATGCGTTTTGCGGATCCGATCCATCTATCAGTGGATCCGTAAAAATCATGCAGACGTCTGAATGGAGCTTTACAGGGGGGTAATCAATGACAGGGGGGTAATCAATGACAGGGGGGTGATCAGGGAGTCTATATGGGGTGATCACCACAGTCATTGATCACGCCCCTGTAAGGCTTCATTCAGACGTCCGGATGCGTTTTGCGGATCCGATCCATCTATCAGTGGATCCGTAAAAATCATGCAGACGTCTGAATGGAGCTTTACAGGGGGTTGATCAATGACAGGGGGGTAATCAATGACATGGGGGTGATCAGGGAGTCTATATGGGGTGATCAGGGGCTAATAAGGGGTTAATAAGTGACGGGGGGGGGGGGGTGTAGTGTAGTGTAGTGGTGCTTGGTGCTACTTTACTGAGCTACCTGTGTCCTCTGGTGGTCGATCCAAACAAAGGGGACCACCAGAGGACCAGGTAGCAGGTATATTAGACGCTGTTATCAAAACAGCGTCTAATATACCTGTTAGGGGTTAAAAAAAAACACATCTCCAGCCTGCCAGCGAACGATCGCCGCTGGCAGGCTGGAGATCAACTCTCTTACCTTCCGTTCCTGTGAGCGCGCGCGCCTGTGTGCGCGCGTTCACAGGATGTCTCGCGTCTCGCGAGATGACGCATATATGCGTGACTGTGCGCAGGGCTGCCACCTCCGGAACGCGATCCTGCGTTAGGCGGTCCGGAGGTGGTTAAAATGTGATTTTATAAGTGTTAGAAATTAGATATTAAGTTTATATTTCATACATCAGTATATCACACCAATTGGGACATCTGGGCAAAAAAACGCATGGAAACTGAAAGTAGGAAAAGGAAAAAAATAAATAAAAATTTTCAATGCTGTATAGAATTATCCCCTGATTATGTGGAAGGATTTCCTGACCAATTGGGAACAGCATGAACAGCAGGTGTTTGAGAGTTGGGAAGTAATTAAGGAATGGATAAAAAATGGAGGCCAGGCAGGCAGACACTTGACCACTGAGGAAGGGAGAGCGAATCTACCTGAAACGCGTATGATGAAACAAGTGATGTACCTGTATTGAGAAGCCTCCGATAAAACTGTATGGCCATACAGAGAAAGAAAAATTTTTTACAGTAAAGGAACAACTACTTTTATCGTCGAAAAGCTGTACAGAAGGAAATTGCGGAACAGAGTGTCAACTCCCGCGATCTTTGGAACTCCCACGAAATTTGAACCAGCTTGTTGGAAGGAGCGATCAAATAAGCCGGCAGACATTTAAAGCTCCACTCGAGCAACAGGGAGACAGCAGACACCAGACGGTAAGCCAAACACAGATTTAAAGTTTACCTCGACTTTAAAAGGAAATACCATAAGAGACTTTTTATTCCAACATTATCAGGATTCCTGTGGACATTTTATGAATACATTACGTTCCCAGGGGAAATACACCTACAATATTTAAAGTGACACTCATTTTCCCAATCTGAGATAGATTCACAGAGGAATTACCTCCCCCTTCACAATAACAGCATATATAAGACCTGGACAATACTTGAAGTTTTTGGTGTGTGATTTATATCAGTGAATTTATCGACTATAGACTAGTATCGAATATTTTATTATCATATATTTTAGCATTCAATACAATCGACTATACTATTATATCTACTATAGTTTATGTGATTGTAGTTTTTGTATGTCATTGCTATAATACACTGTTTTTATTATTTTTATTACTTGAATTTTATGGGGATTTAACAATAAATATTTTCTGCATATGTCAATTTGGTTGCCAAGTGTATGAGTGCTCGCCCATTTTTCCATTGTTACGTTTACTTTTTAACAGAGGGTGGGGTGATTCCCTCTATATGAGCTTGCAGCACCACCCTGTAACTACTAAGGAGTGAGCCACTACAACCCACTACTATTTTCTATATGTCACATCAGTTCACTGAAATGACATAAATATCTATTACTATGGTACTGGTTTTCCTATGGAAGCAATACATTTACATAATTCGTGAGGGAATCAATTTTATTTCACATCAACACGTGGAGCATTTACCTACATACCGACAACTGTCAAGTGTCGGCACCATATTAGTGATTAGTAAGTGCAGTGTCTGTAATGTTTTAGTTTTCTATATACCGCAAATAGAATTTTTCGTGTAGCTGAGGATATACCAAAACTGAATGGAACATTAGACTCTAGCTCCATGAAGTGCGGCTATACGCACCCTGACGGTCTTTGTTTAACTGGCTGTAGTAATGACATGGCCATCAACATATGTGACCTCTGCTTCACTGGCAATCGCATGTGTAGAGGGGCACACCATCGCTGTAGACAAGCAGCCTAATAGACTGCCTGTCAGTCGTAAAGTGAGTGCAGAGCACCGAGGGGTCAGGCAAAGAATAGTAGTCAGGAACAGGCTGAGATCAGGGCGGGCAGAGTACATCCAACATGGTAAACAGTCCGAGGTCAGAGCGGGCAGCAAAAGGTCAAGCACAGGTCAGGCAGCAGAGAATCATAAACCAGGAAATAGGCAGAAAGTCAAGACAAGGGCAGACAACAGAACCAATACCTTAGAGTACAAGTGCGCTAGGATTGCAGAAAAAGAGAAAAAAGGAAGAGAGAGTGGACAGCGCCTCATGTGTGGTATTGCTAACAATATTATTGTATATGCTTAAAAGATTCGCTTACCAGATGCTGTTGTGAGGTAGTCACAACAGCTGTATAGGCTCCTGCTGGTGTATATCCCGACCAGCAAACGGGGTCTTGGCTGCAGCCTGGGTTCTTGCCTGCGCTTAGAAAACGTACGGGTGCCGGAGTAGAAGTCGGACATGGATGAGATAAAAACAGATGAACCTCTTCTGCGGGCGCTGTCAAGGATACCATTCAAATGAAGCGTATAGTTTAAATGGCTTTTATTTGTCTACGCGTTTCAGGGGTGAATAACCCCCTTTCATCAGGACATTTTAATGTCCTGATGAAGGGGGTTATTCACCCCTGAAACGCATAGACAAATAAAAGCCATTTAAACTATACGCTTCATTTGAATGGTATCCTTGGCAGCGCCCGCAGAAGAGGTTCATCCGTTTTTATCTCATCCACGTCCGACAAGTGCGCTAGCTAGGAAACATATTGCTCAGGCACCATCTTACAGTGGAAGGTAACTAAAGTACCCCAGTCTGACCAGCCATTGGCTGGTGTGAATTAGGGTGCACGCTGGCTCTGGAGGGCGTGCCCGTGCGTGCCCTACAGGCAAGGGAGCATAGACCTTGCCAGCGAGCAGGCTGCCGTTGGTGTTGAGGACGATATAACACCCGGCAGCTGGACCTGCTGGTAACAGAGGTGCAGGAGGTAGGTCTGTACCACCATGACAGGTGAGCAGAGCAGCAACTGCAGGCCACCGCTGCAAAATCTTCAATAACAAAATCCTGGAATTCCCCTTTAATTTCCAACACTGTTGTTTGCAATGAAACATTTATATGCCTCCATTTAAGGGCTCTTTCACACTTGCGTTGTTCTGTTCCGGCATAGAGTTCCGTCGTCGGGGCTCTATGCCGGAAGAATCCTGATCAGGATTATCCCCATGCATTCTGAATGGAGAGAAATCCGTTCAGGATGCATCAGGATGTCTTCAGTAACGGAACGTTTTTTGGCCGGAGAAAATAGTGCAGCATGCTGCGCTTTTTGCTCCGGTCAAAAATCCTGAACACTTGCCGCAAGGCCGGATCCGGAATTAATGCCCATTGAAAGGCATTAATCCGGATCCGGCCTTAAAGGGTTTCTATCACTTTGTTTCACCTATTTAGCTTTCAGACACTAGCGATCCGCTAGTGTCTGCTTTATCTAACCATCCTAATATAAGAGCTTATTGTCCTGCCGTTTAGCTAAAAAAATAACTTATATAGATATGCAAATGAGCCTCTAGGTGCTATGGGGGCGTGATTAGCACCTAGAGGCTCCGTCTACCTTAACAAACTGCCGCCGCCCAGCGCGTCCCTCCAGCCCGCCCATCTCCAGCTGAAGCGATCCTCTCCGTGCGCGTCTCTGTTCTGCGCATGCGCAGTGAATGTCTGATCGCTTCCCTGCTCAGACATCTCCACTGCGCCTGTTCCTCGGAGCACTATGACGTCATCGGCGCAGGCGCAGTGGAGATGTCTGAGCAGGGAAGCGATCAGACATTCACTGCGCATGCGCCGAATACGAGGAGCATCGCATTCCGGAGGAGATGGGCGGGCTGGAGGGACGCGCTGGGCGGCGGCAGTTTGTTAAGGTAGACGGAGCCTCTAGGTGCTAATCACGCCCCCATAGCACCTAGAGGCTCATTTGCATATCTATATGTTATTTTTTTAGCTAAACGGCAGGACAATAAGCTCTTATATTAGGATGGTTAGATAAAGCAGACACTAGCGGATCGCTAGTGTCTGAAAGCTAAATAGGTGAAACAAAGTGATAGAAACCCTTTAAGCTAAACGTCGTTTCGGCGCATTACCGGATCCGACGTTTAGCTTTTTCTGAATGGTTACCATGGCTGTCAGGACGCTAAAGTCCTGTTTGCCATGGTAAAGTGTAGTGGGGAGCGGGGGAGCAGTATACTTACCGTCCGTGCGGCTCCCGGGGCGCTTCAGAGTGACGTCAGGGCACCCCACGCGCATGGATGACGTGTCGCATGGATCACGTCATCCATGCGCATGGGGCGCTCTGACGTCATTCTGGAGCGCCCCGGGAGCCGCACGGACGGTAAGTATACTGCTCCCCCGCTCCCCACTACTACTATGGCAGCCAGGACTTTAATAGCGTCCTGGGTGCCATAGTAACACTGAACGCATTTTGAAGACGGATTTGTCTTCAAATGCTTTCAGTTCACTTGCGGTGTTACGGATCCGGCGGGCACCTCCGGCAAATGGAGTGCACGACGGATCCGGACAACGCAAGTGTGAAAGAGGCCTAACCCATTTAACCTATTTGGCTAGTTAATAGATCAGTATCAGCATAGCACACGGATCGGTGGTCTGTGACCATGCAATAGTTGGCATGGTACTGAATGTAGAGCTGTACTTAGTCTCTGCTAGTCAATACTCATTATAAATATCTTCTGTAGATCAATCACAGGCTAGTTAGGCACCCTGACCCAACCAGAAGCTAAGATTCTTCATTGTATTAACTCTGACTTCCCATTGTCAGAACAGCTCTGTTCTCTCCACACTGAATATTTCATGCCACTCCGTAATCACACGGTTTATATCTTAACAGTGAATCCTTTTAAAAACTCTCTGAAATAAAAATAAAAGTGGAATTCTTTTTGGCCGCACTCAGAGCTGTATTTGAGACAAGTACGGTAGTTCTGAAGAGGGCAAGTCTGCCAGATGCATAATTTATATGAATAGATTAAATATTATCAGACTGCTGGATACTTTGGAGGTGAACAGCATAGACTGAACAGTGCAAAGTGAATACCGCGATGGCGGGAGCAGGAGAAAGGGCATGATACTGCTCCCCATGAGCCCTTCAAATGATTGGCGACAATGGAGATGCTAGAAACATGGAGGAATAGAAAGATCGTTCTCCCACTTAAAGGATCTGTGCACGAAGAAAAAATATCCCATGGAAAAGGAAAATTAGGATCAAACTAGCAAATCATTTCTTTCTAAAAAACTGTAACCCAAAGCCAAAAAGTGTCCAACAAAAACATCTGCTTCAGAAAAGTGCCTACAGACATTGCTGATAGGTAGAGGCCTGACAGGGGCTGAAATATGCCCTGTATCAGCCAGGCATGAATGGCATTAAAGGTTCCCCAGGATTGGAAACATTTTTCAGGGGTTTCCCTACAGGAATAAGATCGGAAATCACTGCTATAGAGTATAACATAGTTAAAGAGGACCTGTCCCCTCTCCTGACATGCCTGTTTTAATAGCTTCATACATTCCCCATGTAATGACTATTCTGGAGTAGGGCTGCAGTAAACGATTATTGTAGCAATCGAGTATTCTACCGATTATTTTTATGATTAATCGAGTACTCTAATAAGAAAAACCTTCTTAAAATAATGTATTGCTTTATAAAAACAATATTTTTATTTCTTACAGTGGTAGTAATACTTCTTTAGGTCTTGCCTCTTGCTTTGTACCACAGTAAAAGTTGAGTGACTTGAGTCATACCTTACGGGAGGGGGGGGGAATGAGAATTTCAGAAACAAAATATTTTTTTATCAGAACACAGATAATCAGATCAAACTACACCCCCCAAATCAGACTATCACATCTCTGCCACAGATAAGACCCCCCCCCAAGTCAGTCAGCCTTGCCCTCAAATCAGTCCTCCCATGCCTCAAGCCTGCAATCAGACCCCCATGCCAATGCCACCATGATCAGACCCCAGTGCCAGTGCCATCAGATCAGCCCCTCCATGCCATGTGTCCCACCTAGCGCCATCAGACCTTCTATGCCATGCATGCCCCGTGCTGTCCCCCACTCGCCCAGCGCCATCAGCCCCTCCATGACATGTGTCCCACCCAGCGCCATCAGACCTTCTATGCCATCCATGCCCCGTGCTGTCCCCCACTCGCCCAGCGCCATCAGCCCCTCCATGCCATTGCCATGACCATCCATGTCCCCCAGGGTCATCAGCCCCTTCAAATCACATGTGCCCCCTTTATCACAGGTGCCCCCTTCAAACCCCCCCGCTACTTTATACTTACCTTTCCTGGCACCGACAGTGCGCTGACATGGAGTCCGCAGGAGACAGACCGTGTCTTCTTCCCAGCATGCACTGGGAGGGACCTGACGTCACACACAGCGTCAGCCAGCACGCTGACGATGTGTGCACGCAAGGCCCCGTCCAGTGCATCGCGGTGCAGAGTCAGGAGGCCACGGAGCGGTGAGTGAGAGGCTTCACTCACGCTCCGTGGTCATGTGATTTAAACGAATCCTTGATACAGGGAAACTACATTGAGGATTTTTTTTGCTTCGATTTCATCAATTACATTGATGAATCGTTTCAGCCCTATTCTGGAGCATCTATTCTTATGGGTCTATGTTGTACCATTCCTCTATTATTTCTACTAGAAGTTATGAATAAATTGCTAGCAGTCTGCAGTGAGGGTACAGAGGGGTGGTAACCAGTTGGGGGGGGGGGGGGGGTGCTAGCATTTCATTCATAACTTCTAGTAGAAATAATAAAGGAATGACACAACATAGAGTCATAAGAATAGATACTCCAGGCATGTCAGGAGTGGGGACAGGTCTTCTTTAAAGAGGACCTGTCACATGTCCTTTTCAGTGATGACTTTCCCCGATAAAATTAGGGTTCTAGAGCATATCATCTTAGAATTCTCTGTTGTATCGTTCCTCTGTTATTCCTCCCAAATATATATGAATAAACTGACAACTAGGTGTTACTATTCCTCCTGACAAATGGGTATAATTGCTACACAGTCTGCACGGGGGGGGGGGGGGCACCGATTGGACAGGGTCAGACTGTGTAGGGACACACCCTAGCTGGTAACATCTAGTTCTCAATTTATATTATTTTTGTTTATTTCTATAGAACCAACATATTCTGAAGCGCTTTACAGACACTGTGATCACTCACTGTCCTCAGTGGGGCTCTCAATCTAGATTCTTTGGAGGAATTACAGAGGAATGGCACAAAACAGACTTCTGAGAAAGTTTGTTATTTAATGAGAAAAACAAGCATGTAACACTGTGGGTATGGAACAATTGTCCCTACTGAACGTATTTGGCTTGGGGGTGGTTAATCCACAGAAGGTTGTCAACGTGGACCACTGTTTTTGCACAGTACAGGGATCTGGACTTTACTGCAGGGACCACCAAGACGCTACCTCTAGGAATAATCTCTGTTCAGAGCCTGCTGACTTGGGTGGGTCAAGTGCCACCAGTGTGTGGCACCAAGGGCACAGGCAAAGGCATGGCCAGGGGACAAACCAAAGTCATGACAGAGTCTGTGCAATAGAGTAGTCAGGCAATCGGTCAGGGCAAGCGGAACAGAGACAATATGGTAACCAAGTAGAGGTCACGACAGGCAGCACATTGTCAATACAGTAAACGGGCAGAGGTCGGCACGAGGGGTCAGAACAATTCAATAGCGCACCTTTCCAGAACTAGATAAGCTAGGAACCTATAGCTCAGGTATCTTCCCATGGAGGAAGGAGCCCTATATACCCCAGAGAATGCTGCCATTGGATGGGGAATGATTAGCTCATATACATGCTGGCCATTTAAAAGCCAGGGAGAGCAGGCACCCTAAGAGAGCGATCAGCGGGAAGCAGGCTACAGAATGGAGCGGTGGTGGTGGGTTATTCCAGGGGAGATGCTGGCGAGCACGGATCACTGGCACCACAAAGTAGTTACTAAAACACACACATCAGGAAAGGTGAGGGGTCCTCTTTAATCCAACTTTTTTTTAAATATAGTGAAACCAACCCTGCTCTCTTCTGAAACTCAAACCCAAAAGGGATATTAGGCCTCAGGAACATTTAAATGAAAGGGGTTCTCCAAAATCAGAAAAACTTGGCTACTTTCTCGTAACATTCTATGGAGCTGTTTTTGGGAGAAAATAGCCATTTCTTCCACCCTTATAAGCCAGATTTGAGTCTCTAATTATAAGGTGTCGATATTTTTACTAATCAGCTGATATACAATGCCTAAAGACAATACAGTATATAAAAGGTTATTTAAGGCAAATAATAGACAAATTATGTCAGCAACAGGACAAAACATAGGTAAACATGGCATATGCTGTATCCAATCAATCTCACTATATCTGTACCGCTTTTTAGTAAAACGGTATTTCTATAGAACCTCAAAGGCAGATGGAACAATACACTGAGCTATCTAGTGTGCAGACACGTCGTTTGTGTTTCATTTCATAGTGTCACACAATATAAATAATAGGAAAAGAAAATCAAAGAAATAGTGTCAATTATTTCACAATATTCTGTGGATAATCATCCAGTAAAGCTTCTTCTTAGCGGAGCAACACAAAGGAAATCAAACAGAAGGTAGATGATGACCTAAAGATTTATTTGCATAGAAATTACTGCAATTTGACAATCTTTCTTCAGAAACGAATTCATGCCTTTGAAAATACATCTGGCAGGAATTGAAAAAAAATTGCCACTTTCTTACTTTGATGCGCAATATCAAATGGGGAAGGTTCAAGATGGAAACTACAAAGTAAAAGTGGATGGATCACCGTAGCACATCATTTTCATAGTCCCTTTTGTCAAAAGTCACATCATAATCAATGCAAAAATAAACGGCATATAGTATACATAGATGCATGTTCTATAAATGCACTCGGACTGTAAATCCATCGCTCAGGTGGTCCAGGACAGGCCTTTTCTGGATGTGCAGCTCTGTCTCTAGAAAACAGGCTTCTGCAGCAGCTTAAAGTTATGATTCATTAGGAAATGACACGTTTTCATCTTTTAATATATTTTTAAGAGTTTTCGGTGGTTATTTTTTATTTTCTATGTCACCACTAGAGAAGAGAGAATCGATTCTAAACAAATCAAATGAATCTCGAATTTCACAAAAACTTCGGATTTGAACCTGGAACTTTTGCGATTCGATTTGGACGAATCACACAGAATTAAATAAGTAATAGGAATAGCTCACTCCTATACGATTAGGGCCAGGTGCTCAAGTCCAGAAAAACTGTATCACCCGTACAGGAAAAATATTGGAAATAAATAGATGGACTGGACTGGCACTCTGTATGTATGGCGTAATAAGAATAAGGTACGATAAAATATAATAAAATACTATTAAATATGAATAAGTAATGTATAAGTACGATAAATACAATATGAAGTGATCACACAATTTAATAACAATAGAATATAATGTAAAATAAATCACTGCAATAGTGGACACTGCACAATAATATAGATAATATAAAACACTGCAAATGACAATCAATTGAATTGATATCGAAAAAAGAGTCCTTCATGTAAGTCCTTAGATGAAAATAGAATAGAAGTAGTAGGTATAATGTCCTTCTTCTCAAAAACCGCTTATATGCAGTGTGTAGTTTTAATCCACGATTTGAAAAAAACTATGCAAAGAAAGGGTATCTAGATGGCTTTTTAGTTTTGATCCAAATATGCTGGATAAAATGCTATATGTTCTCAAGTAGCAGTATTATAGCCTAGACTCAGGTAATTCTCAAAAGTACCGCATACTCAATTATAGACAATTTCGTCTTGTATCTGAGAACGCCAAAGTAGCGAGGTCTGTGGCGTACTACTTGCTGGTAGATAAAGTGCTGTGTGCTCTCAGGTAACGATAGTCTTACCTTGACCCAGATACTGTTCAAAGATACCACATACCGGATTGTAGACGGTTTCGTCCTGTATCAGAGGACGCCAAGGTAGCGAGGTCTGTGACGGGTGACCGGACTGTTCGTGTCTCAAGACGTCGGCGTCTCACGTGACCTATGACGTACCTTTGTACTTGACAGATCAGAAGACAGCAGGGCAGGGGACATGACAGGGGAGGAGCACGTGACCACAGGTGGTGCCCTGGCCAGTGGGCTTGCACATAATGCATGGCTGTCAGCCTTATCCTCAAGAAAGGTCATCAACATCAGATCGGCGGGGGTCCAACGCCCGACACCCCCCGCCGATCAGCTGTATGAGGATACGGAGCATGCAGTGTGCATGTGCCATCTCCCTTTTCTCTTCCTGCTCACCGCTGCTGTCTATGGCACTCTTCATACAGGTGCCGGGCGATCGGATATTGATGACCTACCCTGAGGACAGGTCACCAATATTAAAAGCCCGGAGAACCCCTTTAATTAACTGGTAGAGGGACAGGACTGGGTCAGTGTAGTGTACAGTAGCATGTGTCACTGGGCTGCAGTCATTCATATCACTGGGCTGCAGCCTTACATTGCACATCAATATTTAAAGCTATGGTAGTCAATATTTTTCATAATGTGTGTCAGCCAGTTATCAGTCTGATTTAAATTTAAAAAAGTTCACAATCAAATACAGAAATCTTCTACAATATTAATTCTTAATATTAAAGGGGTTTTCCAAGTGTTTTTTTTTTACGGATGTCCTATCCTCTGTTTGAGAAGGAAGCGGTGCTTGCAGTAGCACTGCATCAAGTTCATCGGTCACATGGCACAGCTCAGCCCCATTGAAGTGAATGAGGCTGGGCTGCAATACCAAGTACAGCCACTATACAATGTACGGCGCTGTGCTTGGTAAGCAGAGAGAAGGCTACATCGCTACTGCCAGCGGCGGTGCCTTCTCCAACAGATGATTGGTGGGGGTGCTGGGTGTCCGCGATCAAATACTGATGACCTATCCAGAGACTAAATAGTGCTGGTTCTTCTTATACCACCATGTATGTATAAATATCTGCAAGCATCTGTAACCACAAAGGGATCATTTTTAGACTGTTTTTTTATTATTATATTAGAAAAACAGTAGCTCAGGCAAGATGGCAGCCGCCATAATCATGTACAGAAATAAAAAATAAAAAAAGTCTACAATCAGAAAATAAAACCAGATGACAAAAAAATGTAATTGAAAAAGGTTCCAGTATCTAGTATGTTCCTGTATATTGTGAGCTCATACAGGCAGGGCACCACCAATGAGGCCAGGTGAGCCAATCGCCTCAGGCAGCACCAGGTAGGGGCAAGAGGCGGGCAGCAGAAGGGCCATGGGCAATGAGCGTTTTCATTGTGGCAAAGGGGTTAGGTTAAGAAATTAGCATTGGGGGGGGGGGGGGGCGCCGTTTTAGTTTTCGCCTCAGGCAGCAGAAAGGCTAGGTGCACCCCTGCTTTCCTAATGTATCTTGCTCACGTCTCATGCTGTACAACTGATTTTTAATGTGAGGGCCTCATATAATTTATCAACAGTACAAATAATATAATTGAATATAAAAACTATAAATCTCAACCCATAAATACGAGTATAAAGCGTTCCGCTATGATCAATAAATATTTTATTAATATACCATGATTAAAACATGTAAATAAATACTCAATAGTAGGGAATACAACAAATGATGCCACTTTAAAATGCCTGATAATGTATATCAGTAATACATCAAAGCCTCAAATCTATACCACCATAATACAGCTGCAGAGCAATGGCGCTGGGGGCAGAAAGCCTAAGGCCCCTTTCACACGGGCGAGAATTCCGTGCGGGTGCGATGCGTGAGGTGGAAGCATTGCACCCCCACTGAATCCGGACCCATTCACTTCAATGGGGCTGTTCAGACGAGCGGTGATTTTCACGCATCACTTGTGTGTTGCGTGAAAATTGCAGCATGTTCTATATTCTGCGTTTTTTTACGCAACGCAGGCCCCATAGAAATGAATGCGTCTGCGTGAAAATCGCAAGCATCCGCAAGCAAGTGCGGATGCGGTGCGATTTTCACGCATGGTTGCTAGGAGATGATAGGATGAGCAACCCTCGACCCCATTAAAGTGTATTCACTGTATTATTTTTCCTTATAACATGGATTTCTATTTCCATTTAGCAGGACCTGCGCTGACGTCACCGCGCTCACCACGTGGTGAGCGCGATTACATCATCAAAGGTCCTTTTGCAGGTCCTGAAAGAAGAAGCAAGAAGACGATGCCAGCTGCGCCATCAATTCGATAAGGTGAGTTATTTTTTATTTTTTTTTAACCCCCTCAATCCACATTTTAGTAAGCATTCTGTATTAGGAATGCTATTATTTTCCTTTATAACCATGTTATAAGGGAAAATAATAAAATGAATAGAACACCTAACCCAAACCCGAACTTCAGTAATGTCCGGGTACGGGTCTGGGTACCACAGTCAGTTTTTTCTCACACGCGTGCAAAACGCATTGCACTCGCGCGGAAAAAACTGAATATCGCAACGCAATCACAGTCAAAACTGACTGCAATTGTGTGCCTACTCGCGCAGGTTTCCCGCAATGCACACGTGACGCATCAGGAGCAAATCCGGAACGCCCGTGTAAAAGGGACCTAAATGTGTCCAGACATTATAATGGAAGTAACTGAATACTCTTCTTTAGGCCTCATGCACACGACCGTTGTGTGCACCCGTGGCCGTTGTGCCGTTTTCCGTTTTTTTTCGCGGACCCATTGACTTTCAATGGGTCCGTGGAAAAATCGGAAAATGCACCGTTTTGCAGCCGCATCCGTGATCCGTGTTTCCTGGCCGTGAAAAAAATATGACCTGTCCTATTTTTTTCACGGCCAACGGTTCACGTACCTATTCAAGTCAATGGGTCCGTGAAAGAACACGGATGCACACAAGATTGGCATCCGTGTCCGTGATCCGTGGCCATAGGTTAGTTTTTATACAGACGGATCCGAAGATTCGTCTGCATAAAAGCTTTTTCATAGCTGAGTTTTCACTTCGTGAAAACTCAGAACCGACAGTATATTCTAACAGAGAGGCGTTCCCATGGTGATGGGGACGCTTCAGGTTAGAATATACTAACAGAACTGTGTACATGACTGCCCCCTGCTGCCTGGAAGGTGCTGCCAGGCAGCAGGGGGCAGCCCCCCCCCCCCCCTGTAGTTAACACATTGGTGGCCAGTGTGGCCGCCCCCCCCCTCCCTCCCCTGTAGTTAACTCATTGGTGGCCAGTGCGGCCGGCCCCCCCCCCTCCCCTGTAGTTAACTCATTGGTGGCCAGTGCGGCCGGCCCCCCTCCCTCCCCTGTAGTTAACTCGTTGGTGGCCAGTGGGCCCCCCCCTCCCTCCCCTCTAGTTAACTCGTTGGTGGCCAGTGGGCCTTCTCCCCTCCCTCCCCCACCTAATCAAAATCTCCCCCCTATCATTGGTTGGCAGCGGAGAGTACCGATCGGAGTCCCAGTTTAATCGCTGGGGCTCCGATCGGTAACCATGGCAACCAGGACGCTACTGCAGTCCCGGTTGCCATGGTTACTTAGCAATTTGTAGAACCATTATACTTACCTGCGAGCTGCGATCTCTGCGTCCGGCCGGGAGCTCCTCCTACTGGTAAGTGACAGGTCCGGCCGGGAGCTCCTCCTACTGGTAAGTGACAGGTCATGTCACTTACCAGTAGGAGGAGCTCCCGGCCGGACCTGTCACTTACCAGTAGGAGGAGCTCCCGGCCGGACGCAGAGATCGCAGCTCGCAGGTAAGTATAATGGTTCTACAAATTGTAAAGTAACCATGGCAACCGGGACTGCAGTAGCGTCCTGGTTGCCATGGTTACCGATCGGAGCCCCAGCGATTAAACTGGGACTCCGATCGGTACTCTCCGCTGCCACCAATGATAGGGGGGAGATTTTAATTAGGAGGGGGAGGGAGGGGAGAAGGCCCACTGGCCACCAACGAGTTAACTACAGGGGAGGGGGGGGGCGGCCGCACTGGCCACCAATGAGTTAACTACAGGGGAGGGGCGGCCACACTGGCCACCAATGTGTTAACTACAGGGGGGGGGGGGCTGCCCCCTGCTGCCTGGCAGCACCTGAAGGGGTTAATTGTGCTGATCACGGCCCCCTGTAAGAGATCGGGTGCTGCCAGGCAGCAGGGGGCAGTCATGTACACAGTTCTTTTAGTATATTCTAACCTGAAGCGTCCCCATCACCATGGGAACGCCTCTGTGTTAGAATATACTGTCGGATTTGAGTTTCACGATGTAACTCAAATCCGACAGTATATTCTAACATAGAGGCGTTCCCATGGTGATGGGGACGCTTCAAGTTAAAATATACCATCGGATTGGAGAAAACTCCGATCCGATGGTATATTAACTCCTGACTTTACATTGAAAGTCAATGGGGGACGAATCTGTTTGAAATTGCACCATATTGTGTCAACGTCAAACGGATCCGTCCCCATTGACTTGCATTGTAATTCAGGACGGATCCGTTTGGCTCCGCACGGCCAGGCGGACACCAAAACGACTTTTTTTTCATGTCCGTGGATCCTCCAAAAATCAAGGAAGACCCACGGACGAAAAAACGGTCACGGATCACGGAAAAAACCGAACCCCGTCTTGCTGACCGCAAAAAAATACGGTCGTGTGCATGAGGCCTTAGGGAGAGGCTACTGTATGGATCTAGGCAAAATTATAAATAGTTGTATATGACAACATTGTTCAACCTCCTAATATCTAAATAAATAAATGTAATCATTAAAACCCGAATACCTGCTGTCTTTGTTAAATTGACAATCTTACTTGGGCCGTATTGGCTAACTTTCAATGTTTGAGATCACTATTGTATTTCTATAGCTTTTTTTTTTTTGATGATCCATGTAAAAAATGGTAAAATTTTGTACATTACTTCTGTACTCTGTATTCTGCATAATAAAAAGATAATTACAAAAAAAATATAAATAATGTAATACCGCCTTAATACCAGCATTCCTACTACTAATCTGAAGTTTTGACGTGGTTAATGCCAGTATGCCTAGTGGTGTAATATAGTGACAGGATTAATGCCAACATCTCTAGGGGCATAGGGTAGTAAAGTGGTTAACATCAGTATCACTACTGCACAAGGCTATGTTCATAGCCTGTCCTGCACATTAAAAGCACTGCATTAGTGCAAACACCCCCTAGAGACATAGGTAGAAATACCACAGGTTGAGAACCTAGGGTCTAGGATAGCGACACTGTTAGATGGGTTGATCAAAGAATATTGTTTACTGTTCTATTGGAAACGCCACCCAAAGTGTCAGGTAAGAGTTATATTAGTAGTTACATTTAATAATCTCATATACTGTAATAAACAAGGCTGAAGGGCTCAGATAGGTGTTTTAGTATTTTCTTTTGTTGTTTTACCTCTAGTAAGATTAAAGGGAATCTCTAAGGTCTCGCTAGTCCTATAAAGTACAGTTCTACAACAACATGACTTCTGCCGCTGACCACAGGTCATTAATTTATACAGTATGTCCTTAATCACCCCCTGCTGTGTGCCCAAAAATACATTTCCTGGAAAACACTGAGAGGACTCATCCTAAAGTCCTCTCCATTGTGTGTGCGCCCTGCAGTCCTCTCAATGTATTCCAGGGCCAGGCCACAGAAGCACAGCAGGGATATATTACTAACCCATCAATAGAGCTTGCTCGAAAGGCTATGGACATCTTTGATGGCATTTTTTATATTGCATTCTACTCATTTTGGCCAAAAATCTTTTTTTAATTGGACTTTATTAAAAATGTTCAAGTTTTTCTTCCTCAGCTTGCTTGTCTATTTTCGGAACGCCTATGGCAATAAATGGAGAGCACCTGCACATGTGCGGTGAGCATTCCTGTCTGTGGGCACCAATCTGGAGATAGAAGGTGATCTCGAAAGTAGGACGCACACCTATCTGACTTTGATGGCACAACTTAACGATATGCCATCAAAGTCTGAAGTGGGCCAACCCCTTTAACGAGTAACTAAACTTGTAACCAAATTTCTTAAAAATTTTTGGAAATGTCCTAAAAAGAATTTTTGAAATATACTTTATTAATGGATTTTGCCTTTTTTACTAAAGAAATAGGCAGCTGAACTTGGGCTCTCCTAAGGCTACCTTTACACTAGCGTTTTTGCCTGATCCGGCAGGAATCAGCGAGAACGCTTCCGTTACTGATAATACAAGCGGCTGCATCCGTTATGAACAGATCCGGTTGTATTATCTTTAACATAGCCAAGACGGATCCGTCATGAACACCATTGAAAGTCAACGGGGGACGGATCCATTTTCTATTTCCTCCCCTGCTGCGGTTTGCTCTCCGGTATTGGAACGCAACCAAACAGAATGGAATGCATTCTGGTGTACTCCGTTCTGTTCAGTTACATTTTGTCCCCATTGACAATGAATGGGAAAAAACGGAAGGGTTTTTCTCCGGTATTGAGATTCTATGACGGATATCAAAGTTAAAGTAGCCTAAGCGCTTTGGATTGACTACATTTGTACACCACTGACATGTCCACTGCACTGGCGGAATGGGGCCGCAGCAAGCCCTGTATGGATAGCTGATCCTGCCCGTGCCCCCTGATCTTGCCCAAATCCTGGCACAGCAGTTACCGATGCGCTATGCCAGGGTTTAGCTGCAAAATGCTTGCTGGGTAGCAAGAAGAAAACCGACAGACTCCATTGTAGACAATGACGTCCCTTGGGCGCCGTTTGTGTCCATCATGTAATAAAACTGGTGCTTCCATTGTTTTCATTGTTCTGCTTCTATAACTGAGCAGAACAAGGGGAGCACAAGCGCTCATGTCAACGTGACCTAAAATGATGGGTGTCCAAGAAACAGAGGATCTCAGTGAAAAACGGAAATGTGAATGAGACCTTACTGTTTAAGCTAAAATCTTCTAAGGTGATACAAGAATATAGTCATAATGAGTGTTAGGAAAAGTACAGATAAGGGCTTCAGATCCAGCCGACGGAGCAGTTCTGTGACGGATTGAGTGTGAAGAAGAGCTTACTAGTCCGCAAATGCGTTGAAAGATGTAAAAAAAAAACTGTTAAAAATTTGTAATAAAGACAAATTGAAAATATGATTTTAGCCCAAATTTTATAGAATGCAATAATAAAATAAAAATGTCCCCAAAGCATGAATGGATGAATGAAGTGACTGATCTCATGAACAAGGTCTGCACAGGACACAACCATGTAGTCCATGGCAGTCATTCATATTTGAGCACTTTTTTCTTTATACTGTTAATAATACAAATATTATTGTCACATATCTGTCATCATATTTTCATATAATAGAGCTGCAGAATGTCTTAGGTGACAAGAACATTGTTGCAGACTACATACACGTCACAGTGATATCAGAGAACTGACTGAACAAACAGATGCTGTTGACACATCGCTGCTAAAGAGCTTTTCTCCGAAATGAAAACTGCTATTAACAGATGCGTTATAATATTATGTGACAACACAAGAGCAGATAGCCGCGCAGTCTGTCCAGCTGAATCCGAGTGTACGTTCTGCTGAGTATAAGCCTTCTGAGTTACAATTTTTTGGGACGTTTTATGACAAAGTATATTTACAGTATATAGAATTGTAGTGGACATTTATTTAAATGCAGTCTGTCAGCAGTTTTGACCATGCTGAACTGCTGACCGCACTAGAAGGAGCCAGGGGAGAGCAGAACAAACATACCTTTTGTGGAGACTTTATCATCAGGAGCAGTGAGAATATGAACTTTTATTCTGCTAGGTTCTGCCCCTTAAAAAGAGTTTCCCGGGATGAAGATAATGATGACGTAGCCTCAGGATAGGTCAACAGGATCAGATCAGTGAGGGGTCTGACAGCAGACACCCCAACTGATTAATTGTTTTAGGCAGCCGAAAACTATACAAAGGATGGAGCCGGAAGCAGAAGGCTCTGTTCACTGTGTAGTTTCCTGCGCCGCTATACTGAAGCTCAGCGAACTGTAGTATCCTGCCATGGTATCTAGAAGGTGGAGGGGACCTTCTACTTCCAGCTCTGTCGACTGTATAGTTGTTGGCACTGATGGCTGCCCGAAACAGCGGCTCTTTGCTCTGAGATACTTCACCCCCTCAGTCCCAAGTGACAGCTGTAGTGGTCTCCTGATTGGATGCTACAGCAGATCACACAAGTACAGTGCACACACCAGACAAGCCCAACAGAGACAGGCAAAGCACTCGTCAGGTAAGTGCCACACAGGTCATAAATTGCACATGTGCCGCTCACATAATTCATGTCATACACTGCACCATAACAAGCTCTGCCTCTAATGCCACCAGATGTAAGGCAGCTATCCTAGAAGTCAATGTTCCACCCTTTAAATAGGCCTTGAGATATTAAATAAGCCAGCACCTCATCTGCAGACAGCTGTTTCGGGGTGATTGCCCCTCATCAGTGTAGAGCAGAGAGTACTGGCTTACTGTAACTGGGTGAGAGGCCAAGTAAAGATTTTGGGGGTAATATCTCTCCTTGGGGAGAGAGCTACTTAATCAACATGAGGAGACTTATGGACCATACATGCTCCTCTGGAATTCTGGGAATTAAAGAATTAAAGTGTGAAACATTGACTTATAGGATAGAGGCAGAGGTTGTTAAGAGCTCATCTGCATCCCTTTCTGCCCAGAATTCCAGAGGAGCATGGACCCCCGCCGATCAGCTGTTTGAGAAGGCAGCGGCGCTCCTACTGCTGGGCCCACCATTGGTCACAAGAACGTGGGGCTCTGTACCCCCCTGAAGAGAGCGGAGGAGCCAGTAGGGCATTTACATGGCCGCTCCATTAATTTCTATGGGAGTTCCGGAGATAGTCGAGTACAGCATATTCCCATAGAAATTAATGCAACCAAGCACATGCCCGACTGGCCCCTCCGTTCTGCAGAGGGTACAGGGAAGTTTTTGTGATCAACGGAGATCAGAGTAGTAGCATCCCCACTGGTCTAATAGTTATCCCCTAACTTTAACCAACTGGAATACCCCTTTAATGTTAGCCAGTTCTGAAAAATATGTCCACCACTGTACTTTGGAATATATTACTGTGCAGATTATTAAAAGAATTTCACCAGAACCCCTACATTAAGCCAAACACCACAGTCAAGTGTTTGGAATATTTTTGGGATTAAAGGAATTCTAAATCTAAATGAATTCTAAAGGAATTCATAGCTACCAATTGTCCGGGATCCCAGATTTCAGGTGCTGTTGTCCCAGCATGTCCTGCTTCTGGCCCAGCTCCCCAGACCTTCACTCTCCACTCTGTTGTACCCAGGATGCACCCTGTGATTTCAAGGCCTGATTTGCCGTTCCAGAGTCAGAATGTTGTTCTACTATTTGGGGATACTGGGAAGTTGGGTGACAACCACTAATGACATTTGTTCAAATTTACTAGATTCTGAAGGAAATGAATGAAATTTTTAAAGGGATTGCCCATTTTACACAACCTCTTGTTTAGCAGGTGCTTCCCCTGATCAGCTGATCGAGGGAATAACTATGGAGTCACCTGGCAATCAGCTTTTATTGTGGAGGCAAACGGCCACCTATCTTGAAGTGGGGTTCACAAATTGCTGCCTCTGTTGTGCCTGTGGTGCATTCGCCATCTGGCCGAAATCGAGCTGACATACAGATCGGCAGGATTTCTTTCGATTATTCGGTGCTAAAAGCAGTTTGATTGTTAAAAAGGGTTGTCCCACTAAAAATATTCTACAGTTTTGAAACCAGCACCTGTATCTGATTACTTTTGTGATTGCATGTAAAAAAAAGTTTTTTGCGTAGCCACAAAGTTTTTCAATAAAATGTATCTGTAAAGCGCCACCTGCTGTTTGTTTGTTATTTTCATTTCTTTGTCCTGCTCACTGAGATGGCCGCACATGCTCAGTTTCATCCTTCAACTGCCTCCTGAGCTGTGATAGGGAGAGCTGAGACACGCCCCCTGAGCTGTGATAGGGAGAGCTGAGACACGCCCCCTGAGCTGTGATAGGGAGAGCTGAGACACGCCCCCTGAGCTGTGATAGGGAGAGCTGAGACACGCCCTCTGAGCTGTGATAGGGAGAGCTGAGACACGCCCCCTGAGCTGTGATAGGGAGAGCTGAGACACGCCCCCTGAGCTGCAGCAGAAAAGACACTTTTTTTCTTCTCTGTTATCAGCCATTTCAGGCAGACTGTAAACTTGTCAGAAAATTCTCTGCCCCCCACAATCTCTACATTACACTGACGGCCAGTTCTGAGAACCTGCAGACACATATCCAGTATATACCGTACACCTCAGTTATTTATTTATTTTATAAGCTACACTTTTATAAGCTTTGTACTTTCCAGTTTTTCCCCTTTTATGCCTGTGACAAAACTGACGGCAGACGCGAATAAATGTGTCTCGTAGATTAAATCTGGCTGGGATGCGTTTACTGGGATGTACAGTATACTGTACACATTACATGAACTGGGGATATTATAATATTAAAGGGAACCAGTTACCTGCACCATGCTGCCCTCACTGAGCACAGCATAGTGTAATGACAGACCAACTGGTTTCAGTGGTCTGTCACATCTGTGATGGCAGTTAGTACTGTACTGACATACGGAACCCCGCAGAGAGATGAGTCGGATGCAGCGGGCCTGTCCCCTCTCTCCCTGCCTTCGGACTATAATTGAGAGGTTTCTTTCCTGTTGTGCATAGAAAAGAAACCTAACAGTTATTGTCACGGCACATCCCAAAAAGTGGGTTTTTAGGGAATAAAAAAAATCTACCATAACTCACGACAAAATCGAGATTTTTTTTAGTTCCTTTAAGACGTGTAAGAGAAAGCATTCTGCTGGCTGGAGTAACATATATGTTTTCTCTCTTTCTACACAGTGACTGTACGTGATGAGTCCTTATAATGGCATAAATGGCTTTTTCTCAGAAGGACCACACAACCAGCACTCAGAATTACCGTGCTGTCATCCTAATGGATTCCTCCAATATTTCACCAGAAGGGAGACTTTCCACTAGCTTCTTGTGTACTGCAATTACCTGGGAAATTGAGAGAAAGACAATAACCAAAGAGACACGATGATCAATGAGTATAGCGATGAGCATGCCAGCTCTGAGCTTTGTAAACCACTAATTATCTACATCAGTCATTCCCACCATTCCACAGAGACACCGGAATCCACACACCGTATCCAGAATAACCGGGAATCACACATTACACTGTAAGAGGTGAACTCGAAGGAATGTATTAGTGGCCAAAGCCTTAGAGGGACTGCCACCTCCAAAATTAATTTCAAACTAAGCATACCGCCATGTAGGGTAGGTGCCTCCAAAACTCCTCTAATCCTGAGAAATGTTTCCTTTTATTTCTAAGAAAATAAGGCCCTCGGTGCACCGTGGGTAGGGCCGGTCATTTGGTGCACCATCTCTCCTCCAGTAACTTCACTCAGTGCCCCCTCCTCTTCTTTGACATGCCTGTTATTTCAGGGCTGGTAATGATGATGCAGAGGAAGCCAGGTGCACCGAATGGATCAGTCCCACCCATGGTGCACCATCTCTCTGTCTCTGTAACTTCACTTAGTGCCCCCTCCTCTTCTTTGACAGTCCCTGTGATTTCAGTGTTGGTAGTGATGCCAGGTGCACCGAATCAACCTCATCCATGGTGCATTGAAACATTAGGATTGGATTTTCATAAGAAATGTGTGATCATGTTTCAGGGCACCTACCCTACGTGTGCTTACTTTGAATCTCATTTTGGAGGCGACAGACCCTCTTTAAAGGGGTTGTCCCATTACACTTATCCCATAGGACAAGAGGGCCCTGTGTTCCCCCGACTGAATGGAGTCACCGTTCCACTGAGCTCTATGGCACTGCCAGAGATAGCCTATTGCTTGTACTCTGGCAGTCCCATAGAGTTAAATGGAGCAGCAGAGCATATGCTGGACCGCCAGTCCATTCCATTGGGGGAATGTGGGGCCCGAGTTTTTATAATCGGTGGGGTTGTCTCCTTACAAACACATATTCCCTATCTATAGGGTAAAGGATAAGTGTTTGTAATGGGACAACCCCTTGAATTCATGGATTTTGGTAACCTTTGGACAACTGACTCTATGAGGCCAATCATTGTCCATTTACATACCATACTATTATGGTGAATTCCTCTTAAGCAATGTAAATCCCTCCATTTTGGCCCCTAACGGTGCAGTTAGTTTTCGCACCCTATATCAGTGAATTATCATGTCCCAAGTGATCAATGTCAATGAAACATCACATCAGCCCTTGACCCTGAAGGCTGGAGACCACCCACCTAACAATTTGCTGCTATTGTGTGCCGAAACGGCACCGATAGATGAAGAGTAAAACACCTCCAGAGACATGGAAGACGTGGCTACAACGGTATGACACATTGTGATAGGTCCACTTCATAAGACTGTTTTACTATGACGGTATGGTCACAAGGTCAGGTTTCTACATGTTGGTTTGAAAGCCAAAATCATGAGAGGATCATGAAAGGAGAGAAAGTACAAAGGACAGATACAACTTCTGGCTTCCAAAACTACATGCACAAACCTGGTGGACATGGGTTTTAAGGGGTAGAGCTGGATTCCCCTAGATGCCCATCCATTCTAGGTACAAGCCCTTGGGTGCCCACAGCTGAGCCCTGCTGTTCCCATCAGGTGGAGAGAAGTCACATCTTATGTAGGACCCTCACATGAGGCGTGATAGCTGTCTACCATGTCTCCGTATGACACCCTGTTATTTACTCCTTAGCTCTCCTCTGTCCTACCACGTAATGAATGGAAAGTGCTGATCATGTATTTGCAGCTATTATGCCGCTCGGTTTGCCAGCAGTTAATATGCCTGGAAGTCACACAGTGACTGACCAAACAGGCCGTCACACAGGGCATTTTAAGGCTAACTACATTTAATCTTCACAATTACCAGAAAGGAGAAAAAAAACTCGTACTGCCACCGGTGAGAACGGCAATTACATTCAACTGCAGATAAGAGAACTGAAGTCTGACACAATTTTAAATCTTTTCTAAGGCACTCTGAGAAGGATTGCCAGCGAGTGACTGCAAATCTCAAGACAGCCCGAGAGTACAAGGAACAAGAGCGCAACATGTCATCTCTGGAGAAGCAACGTGATGATCAATAATCTGATCGGGGGACATGTGCACTGGTCAAAGTATGTGATGGCTGTTTAGACTAGTGTCTGTGTAATTAATGTAATTAATCACATATATTATGGGGGTTGTCCAGCCTTTAGTAATTGATGGCCCAGCCTCGGGCTAGACCATCTTTAGTTGATAGAGCTGTGTTGTTCCAGCACCAACTTCTGGTGACAGACCTACACCAAACAGCTGAACGGTGTGGGTGCGGAATGTGAGACTCTAAGGCCTCTTTCACACGGGCGTCATGTTTTAGGGCCGGATAAGATGTGGGTGCGCTGCGGGAAAATGCGTGATTTTTACGCGCGAGTGCAAAACATTGTAATGCGTTTTGCACGCGCGTGAGAAAAATCGGCATGTTTGGTACACAAACCCGAACCCGGACTTCTTCACAGAAGTTCGGGTTTGGGTTAGGTGTTGTGTAGATTTTATTATTTTCCCTTATAACATGGTTATAAGGGAGAATAATAGCATTCTTAATACAGAATGCTTAGTACAATAGCGCTAGAGGGGTTAAAAAAAAAATAAAAAATTTAACTCACCTTAATCCACTTGCTCGCGCAGCCCGGCTTCTCTTCTGTCTTCTTCTTTGAGCAATAGGACCGTCGATGACGTCACTGTGCTCATCACATGGTCCATTACATGATCCATCACCATGGTGATGGATCATGTAACGGACCATGTGATGAGCGCAGTGATGTCACCACAGGTCCATTTCCTGTGCACAGCAAAGATGAAGACAGAAGAGAAGCCGGGCTGCGCGAACAAGTGGATTAAGGTGAGTTAAATTATTTTTAAAAAACATTTAACCCCTCCAGCCCTATTTTACTAAGCATTCTGTATTCAGAATGCTATTATTTTCCCTTATAACCATGTTATAAGGGAAAATAATAATGATCGGGTCCCCATCCCGATCGTCTCCTAGCAACTGTGCGTGAAAATCGCACCACATCCGCACTTGCTTGCGGATGCTTTCAATTTTCACGCAGCCCCATTCACTTTGTTGCGTGAAAAACGCACAAAATAGAGCATGCTGCGATTTTCACGCAACGCACAAGTGATGCGTGAAAATCACCGCTCATGTGTACAGCCCCATAGAAATGAATAGGTCCGGATTCAGTGCGAGTACAATGCGTTCACCTCATGCATTGCACCTGCACGGAAATCTCGGCCGTGTGAAAGGGGCCTAACCGTCAGCTCTCAGACTGGGGTACCTAGTGCCCACCAGTAAAATCTATCTGAAGACCCGCTGTAAGGCTACATACAATATGTTTATAGCAGTAGCCTACTGTCTAGCCTGCGCCTCCGAATTTTCTGCCCTGGTGACCCTGTCTCTTTGCCTACAAGTCATCACAGTCACCCGATGGGCAGTGAACCGGAGGATCACTGCTAAAGGGTTAATATTGTAATTAACTATTATGGTACTTTCACACTTGTGTTATTCTTTTCCGGTATTTAAATCTGGTAAAGGGTCTCAATACCGGAAAAAAAGCATCTGTTTTGTCTTAATGCATTCTGAATGGAAAGCAATCCGTTCAGTATGCATCACGATGTCTGCTGTTCCGTCCCTTGTGCGGTATTTGACTGGAAAAAATACCGCAGCATGCTGCAGTATTTTTTCCAGCCAAAATCCCGAAACACTACCGCACTTGCCGGATCTGGCAGTAATTTCCATTGAAATGTATTAATGCCGGATCCGGTACCAAGTGTTACAGAAATTGCCCCATCGCCGGATCCGGTTTACCAATCTGCGCATGCACAGTTTTTTCTAGGTTTGAAAAAATTAAATAGCGGATCCGTTATTCCGGATGATACCGGAAAGACGGATCCGGTATTTCAATGCAAAATTCTAACGGATCCGTATCCGGAAAAAAAAAAAAAGATATCCGTTTGCATACGGATTACCAGATCTGGCAGGATTCTTCTAACGCTAGTGTGAAAGTACCCTTAAACGGTAAATACTAAGGTTCACCACTTTAAAGTGTTTACTGATGTGATATTTGTGCACTGTAAGTCCCAAAAGATGATATATGAGAAGAAGATAGTAAATACTGGCAGTCAGGTTGTCTGAAGGAAGGCTGGTGCCCCCCCCCCGGCTTGGCTTGTATAGTAGGGCGTGACATGCCTCAGTCCAAGCATTTTCAAGGCCGTTTAAAGCAGACTTTACTGCTTGTGGAAAGGGTTAATTGCCTCAGGCGCAGACCACACTTCTGAGACAGACTGGCCACCTGAGCCCACAGCCTGGGCATTGCAGAAAGTGTTAATGAGAACGTAATCGCCTCCAAAAAACTTCCAAAACCAGCGAAGCACAAAAACATGACCAAATGTAAGGCTTTGTTCACATCTCCGTTAGGAGCCTCCACTGCAGATTCTATCAGGTTTGCTGGGAAATGGAGCAGAGCATGCCACCCGATTATTCCCAGTTAAATGACGGACTTCATAACAGAATTCTGATGTACCCCATTAAAGTCAATAAGGGTTCCTTGGGCCCCGTTGGTGCCCACCATGTGATAGATCCGGCACTGCCGTCATTTGGGCTTTCCTGTTCTTTATGGTGGTACAGTCCACGTAGAAGGTGATCAGCGAGTCTGTAATGAATGGGCCCTGACACTGATCAAGCAGCAATATTTCACTGGAAATCAATGAAGTAAAGGAAACACCGTACATAAGATCAGTGACTCCGCTGTCACAGGAGATGTCACTGGAGGATATGGTTCTCGAAAGAAGGCTGGGACCTCGACCAGTGACATTTCTGACGGACATGCTACTAACAAGAAGCCGTCACTTTTCTTGACATGTCTATTATAGGAAACTTTTTGCATTTCCCCTGAAATAACAATAATGCACATTACTAAGTCAATAGAAACTGGATGTTACTGTCCCCTTCTCAAATGGCGTGTGTCCCCTACACAGCGTGACACTGTCAGACCTGGGTGTAAGGCTGTGCAAGAGGCACCCCTTCTACTGATAAGGCTCCATTCACACGTCCACATAATGGGTCCACATGACCGTGGACCCATTCATTCTCTAGGAGGACGGAATGGATGCGGAGAGCACACTATGTGCTGTTCGCATCCGCATTTCCGGAGCGCGCCCCCGATCTTCCGGTCCGCGGCTCCGGAAAAAAATAAAACAAGTCCTGTTCTTGTCCGCCATTGCGGACACGAATAGGCAGTTCTATGGGGGTGCCGGCCGGGTGTATTGTGGATCCGCAATGCCCTACGGACGTCTGAATGGAGCCTAACACCCAGTTGTCAATCTACTCATAGGTAGAAGGAATAACAGAGGAACAGCACAAACACAGGTCTTAAAAAAACGTTCTCGAGCTGCTTTCTTGGCAAATTACAAATAAAGAGGTTTTTCAAGATTCTGAGATTGATGACATATCTCAGGATAGGTCAGGTGGGGGTCTGACTCCTGGCACCCCCCGACGATGGTGGAAGAGATCGTGTTCACCTGCGCATTCAGGTGAATGGGGCTGAACTGCAATACCAAGCACAGACACTATCCAATGGACGGCGCTGTGCTTGGTAAGCTGCAAGGAGCTGACCAAACAGCTGATCGGCGGGGGTGCCGATCTGATATTGATTACCTACGCTGAGGAGAGGCCATTAATACAGACAGAAACGGAAAAACCCCTTTAATACTAAGACAGACCTGACAGGAGAGGTGACGGGTCCTCTTTAAATTCTATTACGGTAAAACCCTTTAGACTCAGTCCTATCTGTAAAGATAATGGAGAAGTTTTAATTATTAAAGGGGGTGTCTGGGTTACAAGATACGTCATCAATTTCAGATGAGTGGAGGGGTCCCCCCACTGACCCCCACCAAAACTCTCCAGTTTATGGGGTGGAAACAGAAGGCTCCATACACTGTGTAGTGGGCCTGCTGGGGTAGTAGAGCTCGAGGTGCAAAGCGCCTGTGCCGGACACTACACCGTGTCCTGAGCCTCCATACACTGTATGGTTTGGGACCCCCATCAATCTAATATTGACGACCTATCCTGAGGATAGATAATCAATATCTGTAGCCCAGACAATCCCTTTAATGACCTAAATTTAAACAGAGTAAAATTGGACTAAATGGGCAAGGACTACAAACTTATCACAGTGGCGCACAATGATAAATCTGGCTAACTTTACACCAGTATTTTGTGGAAAACTAATGGCACATGCCATTCAAGGGGTTGGCCCATCTCAGACATTGATGGCATATCTCTAGGACAGGGATCGGCAACCTTCGGCATCCCAGCTGCTGTAAAACTACAACTCCCAGCATGCAAACATGGCTGTTCTAACTCCCACAGAAGTGAATGGAGCACTCTGGGAGTTGCTGTTCCAGAACACCTGGAGTGCGGGGGGTTGGTGATCCCTGCTCTAGGATATGCTATCAATGTCAAATAGATGTGGGTCCCACCTCCTATCTCCAGAATGGGGCCCCCCGAGGTGAAGAAGAACACCCAGGACTATCGTGCTTGCGTAGTGCACTCTCCATTCACTGCTGTGGGGCTTCCGAAAACAGACGAGTACGCTGGCTTGTCTATTTTCAGAACTCCCACAGCGATGAATGGAGAGCCTGCCGCGCATGCGCAGTGTGGTCTCCTTCACTGCAAGGGCCCCGTTCTGATATTGATATTAATCGGACATTGGTGACATATCTCGTAGAGCTATGCCATACGAGCTATGCCATCAGTGGCTGAAATGGGAATTCCCCATTGAATGAAAAGGGAGGAGATCATGACTTCTGAGCCATAACCCTTTTCAGAAGCCAAGTGAGGCATAACAGGTGTGCGGCACGTACATCGGGGTTCAGGCATTTAGCTTAGAGTAAATCTTGACCAATGTTGCTAATGTGCGAATATACAGTGTGTATATATATATATATTCATATAATAAAACAGTATATATTTACAGTAAAACAGTATATATATCATAAAACAGTATATAGTTAATGTATATATATAATAAAACAGTATATGTACAGTGTATGTATATATCTATCAGAAAACAGTAGACATGTACAGTATATATCATAAAACATTATACGTTTACAGTATACATATATCATAACACAGTATATATGTACAGTATATATATATATCTCAATAATAAAACAGCATGAGCACCAAGACTGCAAAAATCATCCCGAAGGACCAGATTGCTCCTTCTTTAAAAGCCTGACGCCAGGGCACCGTTCACACCTATAATTTACAAGAATCTCTCTATACCATCAGGAATAATTACAAGAAGCTACAGGTCTTCCATTATTTCTCAGGACACGGATGAACATGTCCCACTTTAACCCGAGATTTCCCCCCTCCAGCGGACAGGACGGGTCCTTCACCACACAGCAGGTGCCTCTTATTTGCTCCGATGGCCATGGACACTAGTTACCGTACTGTAAGTGTCATGGACGGGCAGTCGGAGAGCCGCACATCCATGTCCTGGGCAGACAATGCCCACCATTCACACGCTCGGACACGTGTATGATCCCTGTGCAAGCAACTAACTCTGCAGTAAAGTGCATGTGTCACGTATGTGCAGCCGCACGCGCAGCGCCGGACTGGGGCGTCTAGGGCCCACCGTACGGAAAAGAGGATAGTGGCAGAAGTCATCTCAGCGCTGATCGTGTCTATAATAATAAACTGGGGAGTTTCTTTAATAATCCATCAGGTGTTTTCTATGGACATGGGCTGAGGAGCTGTACACTGACTATATGCATGTAGTGCAGGAGGTCTGCTGTGCTATGTGCCACTTGTGCAGGGGGTGGAATACTAGGGGCCCACCGGGGCATTGACCTGTACCCCTGTGGGCCAGTCCGAGCCTGCGCACACGTGTGTCCACAATGTACCTCTTTCTTGACGTTCCATAGCAGCTTCTCTTTGGTGCTGTCATCGGAGCAGCTCATGGTGCAGGAGCAGCTGGGAGGTCAGTGATGGGGGGAGATGATGCTTTATCCTCAGCCAGCAGGACGGATCTGAGGCTGCCCCGGTCCCGAGCCGCGGGTGATGCTCTGCTCCTCACACTGATGCTCCCCCTACTGCTGCTGCTGATGCTGTCATTCTCCAGAGCTGGCCGTGACGTCAGGAGGTCGGCAACCCCTCCTACCCTTCTCTCTAAGCCCCGCCCCCGTGCACAGGCTGCTATGACTCTGAGGAGTGACCGCGTCTCTGCGGTTTCCATGACAACCCAGCCAATAAAGAAGGCGGGAGGGGGGTGGAGGAATACCCATTGTGAGGCGAGACATCCTCACCTCACTAATGGAGTCATGGCTAGCCTCTCACACGTTTACCTCCGTGTACATGTGCGGGTCTTGGAGGTCGTGTAATAAATGAAAAGTATAAACCTCCTGGCGAGCGCCTCCCAGTGGTCCCCGTGTCTGTCAGTGCGGAGGGTCTCAGCTGTGAGGAGTGATCATGGGGGGCAGGGAATTCTCTGCTTTTCATGTCACAATGGAGGGTTGAACACTTCTGAAAGGGGTACTCGCATCCTGTAATGTTGTGGGGTATAACTACCGCCTGCCGTAATATTAGGCAGGTGGGGGTCCACAATCTCTGAGACCCCCCAGCAATCCTCACAGTTATCATTACATATCTGATGAATGTTTGCCAAAACCCTCAGGATTGGCCGACTGTCCAGGGTTGCCGACCAGAATTTTTCTTTTTTCTGTACAATTTATCCCAAAAAATCACAGAGAACCAACATTTTCTTACGGGTAAATTGGAAATCCATAATGGATGATAAAGATTATAGTAATACAGGTCTATAGCGCAATATACGGATAAAAACTCATTACCAGCATTTACTGTGAGCTGTGAAATGATCATCGTTACCACCAATATAATCTGGTCAAGCAAAACTAGCCTCAAAAAAATCCTATATTTTTTTTTCACAGACAACATTTTTTCCCTCATTTTACGGACTGTCCAGGACGCTTGGCAACGTGTATGGAGGCTTCCTGACTTTCCCCTGATAGCAGAAGCCTTGCCTGGTCCTTTATTCTCAATGGAGATAGGCTAAGGTGTATGACAGAGACATATACCGTATTTTTCGCCCTATAAGACGATCCGGCCCATAAGACGCACCTAGGTTTTAGAGGGAGACAATAAGAAAAAAATATTATTCATTACACCTCAGGTCAGTCCACCAATCAGACCCCAGTGTTAATAAGACCCCAATAAGAGCTCAGATCAGACCCCCAATCAGACCTCAGCTCAGACCCCAATGTGAATGACCTAAGATAAGAGCCCCATGCCTCTCATCAGCCTCCATATGCCTCTCTTTAGCCCCCCATATGCCTCTCTTCAGCCCCCATATGCCTCTCTTTAGCCCCCCATATGCCTCTCTTCAGCCGCCATATGCCTCTCTTCAGCCCCCAGCACCTCCATCAGCCACAAAATAAAATAAAAAAAACACTTACCGGTACCTTTCCTGCTCCGGATGCCGCCGCTCCTCACCGCCCGCGCTCTATAATCCTCCTCTTCAGTCTGCTGTGTGTGGCGCGCACAGTGTGAGGTCACAACGCGCCTTCACATGTGCGCAGCCTTCACAGCAGAGCGCCGAGGACCAGGAATAGGTGAGTATAGCACTTTCACCGCTTCCCGGTCCACCGGTACTGATCAGCGCTTCCATAATGGAAGCGCTTGATTAGTATTCGCCCCATAAGACGCAGGGGCATTTACCCCCCCCACTTTTGTCTTATGGGGCGCAAAATACGGTACCCGTTTCTTGTGTATGGGAGGATCAAGAGCTAAGGCCCGCGACAACTATCTGAAGGTGGTTGATGGTTGAACAAACAGTCGTCTGGTGGACAATCGGTTTGCAGACACAGCCATATAAGTTTTAGTCCATACTGGCAATGACAGTTGTCCAAACTGGTCATACATCTTCAGTGACTCAAAGGACCTTTCTGTCTAACTATTGGGTGAAAATTGTAAAAAATGCTCTTCTAGGTGGTGGTGTCAGGTCCACACTGAACTGATATTGATGACCTGTCCTGAGGATAGGTTCTCAATATCTAAACCCAACTTCTTACACAGTGGGTGGAAAGGAACACCACTGTGACCCGACATTGCACAGCATGAGGTCACAGAGTGCGCCTACGTCCTCACACTGTGCGCAGGTCACAGCACCGCGAGCGGTGCGTACTGGCAAGCAGCAGTACTCACCATTTAAGACACAATGTCATTCCCCCCCACACACACTTTTAGGGGAAAAGTGCGTCTTATTGGGCAAAAAATACAGTAATCCTGTGTCCTATTGTCTTAGGTTACCAGACTCAGTAACATCGAGCAATGCGTATCCAGAGAGCTGTTCTCTGCCGAAACGTTTAACTTTAAGGTTAAAGAAGTCTTATATTCATGTCCTATCCTAAGGATAGACCTTCAGTTTTAAAACCTGGATAACGCTTTTGATGTTTATTTTTTATTTATTTTTTTACTTTAAAAGGAACTGTTTAACTGTATCTTTGGCTTGTTGTGTGTCGCTTATGGTGTCTACTCTAAATTTACAGATGTTTCCGTGACTTTTTAGAATTTTGGTGCAAGACACGGACCTTATGTGCCAAATAAAGTGCTAGACCAACAACTTGACAGACGCGATGCATTTGATGATGATGATGATCTTCCCTTATTGCAATATGTACCAGTCACTGAGAGAACACACAGGTGAGCAGTCGCTTATGACTCACAAGACTTGAGCATTGTTTCATGTTCTTATGTTGGCTTTATTAATTGTGTGGCTTTTCACAAAAGGAATCTGTAGATCAGTGACAAATGCAGCATTACTCATTATGTACCCCACACCGAGAACATTGTGCTCCGGTACCAGAGTCACCAGGATTTACAGTAGTCTTAACCCCTTAAGGCCCCTTTCACACGGGCGAGTATTCCGCGCGGGTGCAATGCGTGATGTGAACGCATTGCACCCGCACTGAATCCGGACCCATTCATTTCTATGGGGCTGTGCACACGAGCGGTGATTTTCACGCATCACTTGTGCGTTGCGTGAAAATCGCAGCATGTTCTATATTGTAAATTGCAAGCAAGTGCGGATGCGATGCGATTTTCACGCACGGTTGCTAGGAGACGATCGGGATGGAGACCCGATCATTATTATTTTCCCTTATAACATGGTTATAACAGAAAATAATAGCATTCTGAATACAGAATGCATAGTACAATAGCGCTGGAGGGGTTAAAAAATAAATAAATAATAATTTAACTCACCTTAATCCACTTGATCGCGCAGCCCGGCTTCTCTTCTGTCTTCTTCTTTGCTGTGTGCAGGAAAAGGACCTGTGGTGACGTCACTCCGGTCATCACATGGTCCATCACATGATCCATCACCATGGTAAAAGATCATGTGATGGACCATGTGATGACCGGAGTGACGTCACCACAGGTCCTTTTCCTGCACACAGCAAAGAAGAAGACAGAAGAGAAGCCGGGCTGCGCGATCAAGTGGATTAAGGTGAGTTAAATTATTTATTTTTTAACCCCTCCAGCGCTATTGTACTATGCATTCTGTATTCAGAATGCTATTATTTTCCCTTATAACCATGTTATAAGGGAAAATAATAGAATCTACAGAACACCGATCCCAAGCCCGAACTTCTGTGAAGAAGTTCGGGTTTGGGTACCAAACATGCCGATTTTTCTCACGCGCGTGCAAAACGCATTACAATGTTTTGCACTCGCGCGGAAAAATCGCGCATGTTCCCGCAACGCACCCGCACCATTTCCCGCAACGCTCGTGTGAAAGAGGCCTAAGGACACAGCCCTATTTCACCTTAAAAGGACACTGACAGGCCAAAACAGCATATATAGTTAGATATATCACATTACAGGTCTTATACAGTCTTTTAAAAGCATATAAGTATCCCCCCTGTCCACCTTATAAAGAGCGATATATAAAGTTTTATAACCTGCTTCTCCGGTCAGCAATCTGCCCAAGGGGCGGCGTTTCATGTGAAAATGCGCCCAGCCAGCCTTCCCAACTGCCGTTTGAAGCCCCGCCCAGCTCATCAATATTCACTTTGCTGGGCGGCGGCTAGAACTCTCCCCAGTCCCGATCCTGCGCCTGCGCAATTCAATCCTCCGGGCTGCTCTGAACAGTGCATGGCTGAGGCTGCAGCTGCCTCGAAGACGCAGGCTGGTGTGTGTACGCAGGCGCGATCTAAGGGCACGGCGGGGCGCAGAAGATTGGGCATGAACGATGCCCGGAGGATTGAATTGCGCAGGCGCAGGATCGGGACTGGGGAGAGTTCTAGCCGCCGCCCAGCGAAGTGAATATTGATGAGCTGGGCGGGGCTTCAAACGGCAGTTGGGAAGGCTGGCTGGGCGCATTTTCACATGAAACGCCGCCCCTTGGGCAGATTGCTGACCGGAGAAGCAGGTTATAAAACTTTATATTTCGCTCTTTATAAGGTGGACAGGGGGGATACTTATATGCTTTTAAAAGACTGTATAAGACCTGTAATGTGATATATCTAACTATATATGCTGTTTTGGCCTGTCAGTGTCCCTTTAAGGACTTTTTTGCAAATCTGACCAGTGTCACTTTAAGTGCTAATAACTTTAAAACGCTTTGACTTATCCAGGCCATTCTGAGATTGTTTTTTCGTCACATATTGTACTTCATGACACTGGTAAAATGAAATAAAAAAAAAATCATTTTTATTTATAAAAAAAATTCATTTTTATTTATAAATAAAATTCATTTTTATTTATAAAAAAAATACCAAATTTACCAAAAATTTGTAAAAAAATTGCAAATTTCCAAGTTTCAATTTATCTACTTCTATAATACATAGTAATACCTCCAAAAATAGTTATTACTTTACTTCCCCATATGTCTACTTCATGTTTGGATCATTTTGGGAATGATATTTTATTTTTTGGGGATGTTACAAGGCTTAGAAGTTTAGAAGCAAATCTTGAAATTTTTCTTAAATTTTCAAAAACCCAATTTTTAGGGACCAGTTCAGGTCTGAAGTCACTTTGCAAAGCTTACATAATAGAAACCACCCAAAAATGACCCCATTCTATAAACTACACCCCTGCAAGGTATTCAAAACTGATTTTACTAACTTTGTTAACCCTTTAGGTGTTCCACAAGAAAGGAATGCCATACGGTTTTTGGAAGGCAGGTTTTGCTGGACTGTTTTTTTTTTACACCATGTCCCATTTGAAGCCCCCTGATGCACCCCTAGAGTAGAAACTCCATAAAAGTGACCCCATCTAAGAAACTACACCCCTCAAGGTATTCAAAACTGATTTTACAAAAACGTTGTTAACCCTTTAGGTGTTCCACAAGAATTAATGGAAAATAGAGATACAATTTCAAAATTTCACTTTTTTGGCAGATTTTCCATTTTAATAATTTTTTTCCAGTTACAAAGCAAGGGTTAAAAGCCAAACAAAACTCAATATTTATGGCCCTGATTCTGTAGTTTACAGAAACACCCCATATGTGGTCGTAAACTGCTGTACGGGCACACGGCAGGGCGCAGAAGGAAAGGAATGCCATACGGTTTTTGGAAGGCAGATTTTGCTGGACTGTTTTTTTGACACCATGTCCCATTTGAAGCCCCCCTGATGCACCCCTAGAGTAGAAACTTCAAAAAAGTGACCCCATTTTAGAAACTACGGGATAGGGTGGCAGTATTGTTGGTACTTGTTTAGGGTACATATGATTTTTGGTTGCTCTATATTACACTTTTTGTGAGGCAAGGTAACAAGAAATATCTTTTTCTGCACAGTTTTTTTTTGTTATTTACAACATTCATCTGACAGGTTAGATCATGTGATATTTTTATAGACCAGGTTGTCACGGATGCGGCGATACCTAATATGTATACTTTTTTTTTATTTATGTAAGTTTTACACAATGATTTCTTTTTTCAAACAAAAAAAATCATGTTTTAGTGTTTCCATAGTCTGAGAGACATAATTTTTTCAGTTTTTGGGTGATTACCTTGGGTAGGGTATGATTTTTGCGGGATTGAGATGACGGTTTTATTGGCACTATTTTGGGGTGCGTATGACTTTTTGATCGCTTGCTATTACACTTTTTGTGATGTAAGGTGACAAAAAATGGCTTTTTTTACACCGTTTTTACTTTTTTTACGGTATTCACCTGAGGGGTTAGGTCATGTGATATTTTTATAGAGCAAGTTATTACGGACGCTGCGATACCTAATATGTATGCTTTTTTTTATTTATGTAAGTTTTACACAATGATTTCATTTTTGAAGCAAAAAAAATCATGTTTTAGTGTTTCCATAGTCTGGGAGCCATAATTTTTTTCAGTTTTTGGGTGATTATCTTGGGTAGGGTATGATTTTTGCGGGATGAGATGACGGTTTGATTGGCACTATTTTGGGGTGCATATGACTTTTTGATCGCTTGCTATTACACTTTTTGTGTTGTAAGGTGACAAAAAATGGTTTATTTAGCACAGTTTAAATTTTTAATTTTTTACGGTGTTTATCTGAGGGGTTAGGTCATGTGATATTTTTATAGAGCCGGTCGATATGGACGCGGTGATACCCAATATGTATACTTTTTTTTATTTATGTAAGTTTTACACAATAATATCATTTTTGAAACAAAAAAAATGATGTTTTTGTGTCTCCATATTCTGAGCCATAGTTTTTTTTATTTTTTGGGCGATTGTCTCAGGTAGGGGCTAATTTTTTGTGGGATGAGGTGACGGTTAGATTGGTACTATTTTGGTGGGCAAACGCCTTTTTGATCGCTTGCTGTTGTACTTTTTGTGATGTAAGGTGACAAAAAAATTGTTTATTTAGCACAGTTTAAAAAATAAATAAATTACGGTGTTCATCTGAGGGGTTAGGTCATGTGATATGTTTATAGAGCCGGTCGATACGGACGTGGCGATACCTAATATGTAAACTTTTTTTTTTTCCCTATTTTTTACCAGTTTTTTTAACTTTATTTGGGGAAAATGACGTTTTTGTTTATTTTTACTTGAAACTTTAAATTTTTTGGGGGAAAACTTTATTTTTTCAACTTATTTTTTACTTTATTTTTTGTCCCACTTTGGGACTTCAACTTTTGGGGGTCTAATCCCTTTTACAATGCATTCCAATACTTCTGTATTGGAATGCATTGGCTGTATGAGTAATACTGTGTGTATTACTCATACAGCTTCCGGCCTGTGAGATCCAGGGGGCTGGATCTCACAGGCTCATCACCGGAAGGCAGCGCAGATGCCTAAGGAAGGCATCGTGCTGCCTTCCATGTCATCGGGTCCCCCCTACAGCCGCATGGGGACCTGATGGCTCCTCACCGCCGCCGCATAAGGTAAAAGCCGCAAACCGCAGGTCTGAATTGACCTGCGGTTTGCGGCGATCGGCGACACGGGGGGAAGGTCACGGGACCCGTCCTGGCGTTGTGACAGGATGCCCGCTGAATGATTTCAGCGGACACCCTGTTCCAATCACCGCCCGCAACTGACACTTTCTCACATTTTATAGGCATAGATCACAATCACATGGTCATGACATCATCAATCCATTAGTAACACAGGAACTGACATCACCAATTAATGGTGAAAAAACCTCATATCCCGATTCATGCCCATTCAGACTAACTTTGTGGCACTGCAGTCTGCAAAAAAATAACAAATATAGAAAACCAGATTAAAAACACATGACCTCATAATCCCTATTAAGCCCCTTTGGCTATAACGTATCCAACGTATGGATCCAAAAGGCCTCCCTGCGCAATAACAGTCACTTCAAATCACCTCCCCTCCTTGGTTGACATACCTGCTCTATGACTTGATATTTCAATTGTGCGATTGAATGATTGTAAATGTGAAAATGAGAAGGAATAGGTAACAGCAAATTTTGTTTCCGTATTGTGGATTTATGTTTGCATATACGGTCTTTCACTATTTGGATTGTCTCACATACAGCAAGCCACACGGGGGCCTTGTATTAACTTTCTCTACATGATAAATGCCTCTTGCTGAAGTGAGACAACCCCTTTAAAGAGCCTCTGTCAGCATGATCAACCATATTAAACAAGGCATATTGCCTGGTAGGGTTGATTATAAAACTATGTATTTCTTTATCTTATAGCTTGCAGCATTGTTGAAATATTTGTACTTTTATCAATATGAAGCCATAGGTGCCTCCACTTCCAGGTGGAATGATATGGTTAGCGTCTGCGCAGTCTGGATCTGCGCTGCTCAGCAAGCAGCAGCAGATGGAGCGCACAGGTCAAAGGGTCTACAATGAATTATAATGGGGTCTGCCAAGTTATAACACAATATTTTTCAAAAACAATAAAATCTTCACAACGGAGCCTTAAAGGGGTTGTCCACTTTTTACTATTGATGACCTATCCTCAGCACTCGTATGAGTGCTGCCTTCTCTGACCTTTTTACAGTACCTGCTCGCTGCAGCAGTTGCAGTGGAGAGCAGTGTAATTACAAGTATGGTGAGTCCCCATCTACTTCTATGGGATGGCTCTTTCCTATTCACTTGAACATCCCATAGAAGTGAATGGAGACACCATACTTGTAATTACAACTGCTCACCACTTCAAACAGCTGATCGGCGGGGGTGTCGGGAGTCGGACCCCCACTGATCTGATATTGATGACCTATCCTGAGAATAGGTCGTCAATAGTTAAAGCAGACAACCCCTTTAATGTCGAACTGAACAGAGCCTCCTTAAAGGGGAAATCAAATCAAAATGATCTTAAACATGTCATAATACAGACCAGAAGATACATTGATTAAGGGGTCGGCTACACTACAAGGGACTTACTCCTATAATGTTATAATAGAATGTCCTCATATTGGAGGTCGCGCCGCCTTGTCTCTATACAGTCTCTTCAATGACTATATGGCAGTCCTGTCCAGAACATGGCCACTGATGGAGGGACACGTGACCAGACCCATCCATTAGTGGCCTCGCTTGAATAACATTGTGCACATGCACCAGTTTCTTATGCTATGCGCAGTGCTACTCAATGAAAGCCACTGATGAATGGGTCTGGTATATAAACAAGGGGTCGGGACTTCTGACATGAGGACATTCTATAATAACCTTACATGAGTAAGTTCCTCCATCAGAGGCCATGTTCCGGATGTAAACCCCTAATGTCAGTGAAGAGACTGCATTGAAATAGGGGAGCAGGACTTCTGATATGAGGACAAAGCTCTGATTTTATTCTAACGTTATACAGTCCTGATCAAAAGTTTAAGACCACTTGAAAAATGGCAAAAAATCATATTTAGCATGGCTGGATCTTAACAAGGTTCCAAGTAGAGCTTCAACATGCAACAAGAAGAAATGGGAGTGAGACAAAACATTTTTTGAGCATTCAATTTAAGGAAAACAACGAATAAACTGAAACAGGCTGTTTTTCAGCTGATCAAAAGTTAGGACCACACCTCCAAAAAAAAACTAAACCCCCATAAACAGAAATCCAACTTCCAAACATGAACTCAGTAATGAGTAGCTCCGCCGTTATTGTTTATCACTTCAAAAATTCATTTCGACATGCTTGATGCAAGCGTTTCCATCAGGTGAGTGGGAACATTTCTCCAAGTGGTGAAGACGGCCGCACGAAGGCCATCTACTGTCTGGAACTGTTGTCCATTTTTGTAAACTTCCCTTGCCATCCATCCCCAAAAGTTCTCAATTGGATTTAGATCAGGGGAACACGCAGGATGGGCCAAAAGAGTGATGTTTTTCTCCTGGAAGAAGTCCCTTGTCCTGTGGGCATTGCGTACTGTAGCGTTGTCCTGTTGAAAAACCCAGTCGTTACCACACAGACGAGGGCCCTCAGTCATGAGGAATGCTCTCTGCAACATCTGGACATAGCCAGCGGCCGTTTGACGCCCCTGCACTTCCTGAAGCTTCATTGTTCCACTGAAGGAAAAAGCACCCCAGACCATTATGGCGCCCCCTCCACTGTGGCACGTAGAAAACCTCTCAGGTGGGATCTGCTTGTCATGCCAGTAACGTTGGAAACCATCAGGACCATCAAGGTTAAATTTTTTCTCATCAGAGAATAAAACTTTCTTCCACCTTTGAATGTCCCATGTTTGGTGCTCTCTTGCAAAGTCCAAACGAGCAGTTCAGTGGTGTTCAAGGAGACGAGGTCTTTGAAGATGTTTTTGGTTTTTGAAGCCCTTCAGTCTCAGATGCCGTCTGATGGTTATGGGGCTGCAGTCAGCACCAGTAAGGGCCTTAATTTGGGTCGAGGATCGTCCAGTGTCTTGACGGACAGCCAATTGGATCCCCCGGCTCAGTGCTGATGAAATTTTTTGGGGTCTTCCACTTGACTTTTTTGTTCCATAACCATCATTTAAGAAATTCTTACTGCGTCCCACCTCAGCAGCGATGGCTCGCTGTGAGAGACCCTGCTTATGCAGTTCAACATCCCAACCACGTTCAAAAAGGGAGAGTTTTTTTGCCTTTGCCATCACAATGTGTGACTACCTGACAGAAAATGACAATGAATCCACATCTTTGCACAGATTTGGCCTTTTAAAGGCATGTGGTCCTAAACTTTTGATCAGCTGAAAAACAGCCTGTTTCAGTTTATTCGTTGTTTTCCTTAAATTTAATGCTCCAAAAATGTTTTGTCTCACTCTCATTTCTTCTTGTTGCATGTTAAAGCTCTACTTGGAACCTTGTTAAGATCCAGCCATGCTAAATATGATTTTTTTGCCATTTTTCAAGTGGACTTAAACTTTTGATCGGGACTGTATAAATACGGTACTTACAGTGCTGTTTACAACATTTTTGGAAAGAGCTGTAGCCGCTTCTAGTGACTGATGAAGGTCCCAGGTGGTCAGATACCCACCAATCTGTAAATCATTACATATTCTAACGATAGGCCGTCATTCATATTTGTGGGAAAACCCTATTAAAGTTGTGCTTCACAGTGGACACTTGAAGGATTTTGCAGAGCTACTGGCAAATCTATCCACAATATGCAATGTGCTGCAGGAGTGCACATTTTGAAACCTCTTAGGCCACTGAAATGTATTTAAGGGGTTCTCTGGTCTCATACTAAGGGCTCGTTCACACGACCGTTGGTGTCCCGTTTCCGTATTGCAGACCGTACACGGGCACCGTTCCGTGGCCATTCCGCATCAAGGATGCGGACCCATTCACTTCAATAGGTCCGCAAATCCCGGGATGCGGAACGGAAGAACGGAACACTACGGAGTGCTTTATGGGGTTCCGTTCCATGCTTCCACACTGGAGAAAGGAAGGATCGCGGACCCATTCAAGTGAATGGGTCTGCGATCCCCATGTGCCTGCCCCACGGACGGTGCCCGTGCATTGCGGACTGCAATTTGCGGTGCACAGCACAGGCTTTACACATTCGTGTGAACGAGCCCTAAGACTCAACGGTAGGAATAGGAAAGTAAATAAAATAATACAAAATCTTATCTGTGTGTCAAGGCGCTGGTTACACAGCGAAACATGTCGGGATGCATGGTGTCTGAGTGTTAAGTTTTAGACAGTGTGAAGCGGGTAAAGCTCAAATATACGAGCGGATGTATAAAGAGACACAGTCGGCAGCAGATATAGGAATAATACAGGCCAACAATACTAGTTGATAGGAAATAAGAGGCGCATACAAGCAGCAGAGGCTGTGACAACAACGAGTGGTAACACAGTAAAGATTACATCATTGACCCTAGGAATCAGGGTAATGATCTATAATATAGGAGCACCCTAAAAAACTACATAGGTGATGGAAGTAGGAACCTTGATAAACTAATAGGCCAGAAATAACCGTGATACATATAATAAAATAGAAAATAACATAAATAATAAGACTGAGCGTTTTAAAGAGTCTATAGAGAGTATATGTTTATATAGTGACAATAAAGGACAAACTGTATTAAATAAAATAATAAAAGCGAAGTTTTAAATTAAAAAACAGTACTTGATCCAAAAACGTAATTAGGTCCCTAGCGACCACAAGTTAGTAATCTAAAATAGTAAAACGTTGACATGTACTGTGGGGTGAAATGATATAAAGTGTCAAATAATGAGTGGGACAAATCCCAATAGATTATAGACCTCCCCAATTACTGTTATTATTGTTAAGCCATTAAGGTGATATGGCAGGATTTCTGTCCAATCAACCCAACAGCCAAAATTACCTCCTGGAAGCGAACAAGGTTTTTTCTACAGAAAGTCTCCCTATCAATACCCAAGATACTACACAGGCATTTAGAGAAATGAACAGAACATATAAAAAATACATCAGATCCATCTGGGAAATCACAAGTTTGGAAACATATTTATAACAAAAAATTGTATACAGGGGTATGAGAGTAAACATCTTCCCTAACTCCCATCAGGAAGACACTGAGTTCATCAGAGGCTGGGAATAATTATTAACCGACAATTCACTCCGTATGCAAGCATATATCTTGGAATACGTGAAGAAACAGCTAATTAAGGTGTCAGCCCAGTTTGAAAAAGAGACACAAGAAATACAAAAATTAAGGTCCCAGACAGAATTTAGCTCCTTAGAAGTTAAGCTACAAAAGAACGTTGAAAATTTAAAAACTGAGGTGAAGGAGAGGAAGCACTGTAAATACATCAGGGACAAGAGAGACTTTGAGACAGGTCAGATATACAGCAAACCCAATAGTCAATCATCATACAGTGGTAGGATAGAGTATAAACAATATACAGATATCTCTGAATCTGAAGCATCTGAGTCTGAAGGGAGCATCCCCAAAATAAATAAAAGAGGAAAAGCCAGATTTAAGGGGGGATACCAACAAAGGAGAAATCCCCAGTCTAAGAATACCAACCAGGAATGGCAACAGAGTCAATATCGGGTCCAAAATATTCAAGGGCCAAATACAAATTCACAAATACCATTGCCCTGTTTGCAGCCTACCTCTACATCAGTAACTCCATCATTTACACACACCAATGTGCCCCAAATGATGACACCCAATACCCAGGTTCCTTTTTTAATGTCGGGTATACAACTCAGGGACCGAGACAAATGGGGGTACAGTGAGAAAATGTAAAGACCAAAACAACAATGCAGATTGTAAACAGGTCCTCTGTAATACTAAAACCAGAGCATGAATCCCTGATACAGAAGGGACTATCATATACCCCAACTCCAAGATTTGACTGCTTCACATGGGTGAAAGACAACCATCTGTTTGCCCGAAAACTTACATTACAAAAGGACTTTAAGGAGAAGGACGACCATTGAAATGGGGCAGGAAGCGGAGAGAAACAAACATTGGAGATGCTAGAAGAGCTGTATAGGGAAGGAGCAGGCGAGATAATAAGACCTGTCGCCCCCTTCAGTAACATGCGTCCCAAATCAAAATATACTCCACCAATTGCAAGACTTGCAAACATTCAAACATTTGTGAATCTAGTGACAGGTGACCTGGAAAAGATAGAAAAGAAAAAGAATGAGATGGGGGAGAACTTATCCCCAGAAGAGAGGAGGGCTATTGGTGAAATTACAGAGCGACAAGATCTTATAATAAAACCCTCAGATAAGGGGGGTAATGTAGTTCTGATGAATACAGAGGAGTACATTGGGATGGTGATGAGACTATTGGATGATAATACCACCTATAAAAAGCTGGAGAGTAACCCTACAGAAAGATATAATAAAGATCTAAAAAAGATACTGATGGAAGCGAGAGGGAAAGAACTAATCACTAAAGAAGAATATAAAATCCTGTATAAACCACATCCGACCATAGCGACATTTTACGCTTTGCCAAAAATCCACAAAAAACGAGAACCCATACCCGGAAGACCTATAGTTTCAGGTAACAATAACGTATGTGAGGGTATCAGCACATATGTAGACGCCATCATAAAACCATTTGTACAGACTCTTCCCTCATATCTCAAAGACACCAGTGATACAGTTTTGAAGCTACAAGAAATACATGTAAATGATAATACCCTGATAGCGAGCCTAGACGTCGAGGCCTTATACACCAGTATACATCACGAATTAGGGATAAAGGCGGTAGAATATTATTTATACACCAAAGGTACACAGTTTCACGAGCACAATAATTTTGTTATCATATTATTACGTTTTCTCCTCACACACAATTATTTTGTATTTAATGGACAATATTATTAACAGACCACTGGTACCGCGATGGGGACGGTATGTGCACCTAGTTTTGCAAATTTATTTTTGGGGTGGTGGGAAGACAAATATGTATTTACGGAACAAAACTCACAGCACACGGATCACATAATGTATTGGGGCAGGTATATAGATGACGTTTTGATTTTCTGGAACAGCACTATATCACAATTTGAAAAATTCACTAAGGACCTCAATGAGAATGATGTAGGCCTACAATTCACAGCGGAGATTCATGAGAAAAGTCTCAACTTTCTTGATCTGAAGATTAATATAGAAAGTAATGGAGAAGTGACCACTGAAATATATAGGAAGGCAACAGCAATTAACAGCCTCCTCCACTGGAAGAGCTGTCACCCAAAACCCCTGAAAAGAGGCATACCTGTAGCTCACTACTTGAGAGCAAAAAGAAACAGTACCAACGAGCTAGCCTTCGAAGAGGAATGTAAAATACTATACCAGAGGTTTCTGGCTAGGGGGTACCCTAGAAAGATATTATATAGAGCCTATAATAGAGTTAAAAAGATGGAGAGAGATAGCCTGTTCAAGAGGAAGGAACCATAAAATGAAAAAATAATACGCTGTATAGGTACCTTTGACTATCAACATCAAAAAGTCTATGGGATTCTCAAAAGATATTGGCATATTTTAAGATCAGATAAAGATCTAAAGGAAGTACTACCCAGTAGCCCATCAGTAACCTACAGGAGGGGAATAAATCTAAAAGACATAATAGTACACAGTCACTTTCAAAAAAAGACATGCACAAAAAATTGGTTATCCACACAGGGGTCGTACCCATGTGGAGGATGTGTATTTTGTAAGTACATGGTGCCAAAAAAGGAGTTTATAAATCCCCATGATGGGAAAAAATATACCATCAAAGAATACATCAACTGCAAAACTACCGGGGTAGTCTATGCAATACAATGTAGGTGTCCTAAAATCTATGTAGGAAAAACGATACCGGAACTGAGAAGGAGAATTTCCAAACATCTAAGTACTCTCAACACCAATGATGATACACCCCTAGTAAGACACATCAACAAATATCATAAAGGTAATCCAACAGATTTAGAAATTTGGGGAATACAGAAGGTTAAGTCAGGCCCCAGACAGGGAGATGTAGATAATAAACTGCAACAGGAGGAGGCTAAGTGGATATACCGGCTAAAATCCCCGTCACCGATTGGAATAAATGAAAGGTTTACCTTCTCACCATTTCTATAGAACGATATAACAGTAAAAAGAAAAAAGAAAAGGAAAGAAAAGAAATAAGAATATAAGAGTTATCTTAACAGAATAAATAACAATAGAAAATAGACATGAAAAGAATAGATGTAGGAAAGACCATCCTAAAAATACACAATTGAAAGTAATTACTAGGATAAAAAATAAAAATACTTACCAAGACGAGTGATGAGAGTGTCCATCCTATGGGGCGGGACGTCTACCATGGTGGGGGCGATTGGAGAGGGGGAGTTCCAATCCATCAATCAGAGATCTGGAGATAAAAAATAGAAAAGTATAATGAACTCAAAATATCGAAGATAAAGATAAACTATAATATACTCAATAGGGTTACCTATTGAAAATATATAAATCGATGCCAGACAAGGAAATCTCTCAATAAGTAGAAAAAACAAGCCCCCATATATATATAGATATACCATGGGAGAAAGTAATTATGATCGATAAGAGAAAACTGAAAGTGATCATAAAAGACGTCAAGCCATAGAATAGATCTATTCAAAAACTATACAACAATGGCGGCACTATGAAGAATCGGTGCAGGCAGGAAATGTACAGGATGAATGCACAAGAATCACCAAGCGGACCCAGTGATTAAAAAGAATGGGGCACATATACCTTAGTGGATGATACAAAGAGAGAAACCCTGTAAAGGGATTAAAGTTCTCGCGCCTGCGCCAGTGTAAACTTAGGATATAGCGGGGATAAGCAGCGATGAAAAAGTTACAAAGTGTACGTGCATACGCGAGATATGTGTAGTAAGCATCGCGACGGTATAGATGACGAAAAATGAACGTTCAAGTCCGCGCACATGCGCGAATATAACAAAGTCATCGCGAGAATGTGAATAGGAGGTACGAGGAAGAATAGGTAAGTCCAGGCGCATGCGCGAAGTCTTGAAGTCGCGTCGCACCACTATGAGTCATCAAACCTTGACAGCTGGTGACCAATCAGGAAATAGAAGGAGCGGCAAAGGAAAAAAGGAAAGATGACGTATTGGAATGTCACTGGTGCATAATAACATGTGATCCAACACGAGTCTTTAAGAGATGGTCTCCGCCCCCAACACTCACACCTGCATTATCCCCTGAAGGCGAAACATGTCGGGATGCAGGGTGTCTGAGTGTTAAGTTTTAGACAGTGTGAAGCGGGTAAAGCTCAAATATACAAGCGGATGTATAAAGAGACACAGTCGGCAGCAGATATAGGAATAATACAGGCCAACAATACTAGTTGATAGGAAATAAGAGGCGCATACAAGCAGCAGAGGCTGTGACAACAACGAGTGGTAACACAGTAAAGATTACATCATTGACCCTAGGAATCAGGGTAATGATCTATAATATAGGAGCACCCTAAAAAACTACATAGGCGATGGAAGTAGGAACCTTGATAAACTAATAGGCCAGAAATAACCGTGATACATATATAAAAAATAGAAAATAACATAAATAATAAGACTGAGCGGGCCCGCACCACTGATAGTTTTAAAGAGTCTATAGAGAGTATATGTTTATATAGTGACAATAAAGGACAAACTGTATTAAATAAAAAATAATAAAAGCAAAATTTTAAATTAAAAAACAGTACTTGATCCAAAAACGTAATTAGGTCCTTAGCGACCACCAGTTAGTAATCTAAAATAGCAAAACGTTGACATGTACTGTGGGGTGAAATGATATAAAGTTGCAATCAAGGCACAGGCTACAAGTCTAGGCTACCTCAAACTGCAAGTTCATTCTAAATTAACAGAAAGATTTACATGCATATATTTTCACCTGCAAAAGGGTAGATTAGGCCAAAGAATACCAGTCTGCGCTGGTATCTAGTGGTGGGGGTAAGGAGTAGTAGATAAGCATATAAGGGACTGACTTCCAGCTTATTCACGTAATTAATGTATACACATGTAACTAAAATATGTGCATGTTGAATTAACTATTTAATTGTGATTGGCAAAGTTTTGACGCAAGATGTGTATGAAGATGATTGGCTACTTTTTGTATAACTTTTTCATAAAGTTTGTATGTTCTCCCCATGTTTGTGTGGGTTTCCTCCCACACTCCAAAGACCTACTGATCAGGACCTTAGATTGTGAGCCCCATTGGGGACAGTTGGATGATAATATCTGTAAAGCGCTGCAGAATATACCAGTGCTATAAAAGTGCATAAAATAAATAAAATAAAATAAATGTGTCACAAGCTGTTTGAGGGAGAAGCTTATTGTGTTGTGTCTGGCTTCTCTCCATACAGTGACCACTTTGTAAATTCGGAACACCAGGTGAAAGAAGGGCTGTAGTCTTGTTCTGCAGGTTTCAAGGGGGACTACTCTACAGGATGGTACATTTGTGATATCTTAAAGGGGTTTTCTGATACTGTAATGATTTTTTATCAACCCAGAGTACCCCAATCACTACATATGTTTGTCCTGTTATACCTGCGCTTTTCTTCCTCTGTTCTCAGCATCACTGCATCCTGGCAGCATATCTACAAGCAGAATTTCCTGTTTTCGGCAGCTTACTGCTAGGTTTGCTAACCAAGCCCAGCATGCTTTGGACTATAATGTTTCACAGGGCTTGCTCTGGCTAGCTAAAATGGAGATGAGAGGGGAGATGTAGGGGTGTGAAAACTGCAGAGGGAACAGGGTGGCAGATGGAAAAAGCCCTTAGAAACATTACAGGCATGCAGGCTTTAGTTAGGCCAGTTTCACATTAGCACTAAAATGATCCGGTAGAGGAACAGCTTGCTGGAGTTCATGGCATCCGGCAGTGGCGTAGGTATAGGGTTCGCAGTGGTCGTTGCGACTCGACCCCTAAGCCAGGGGGGCCCAGTGGTACTGTACTTTTCCTTTTATAAGATGCAGTGCATCTCATAAAGGGAATACTAGCGAGCGCTTCCATAATGGAAGCGCTCTCTAGTATGCAGGAGGAGGAGGCGGGGGTGAAGCGCTGTGAGCGCTATACTTACCCCTCCTCCTGCTTACTCTTCTCAGGTCCTGCGCTGCTGTGTCCTGGCTCCCTGCAGCGTCAGGACGTACAGAGCGCACTCTGACCTGACGCTGCAGGAGGTCAGGTGACTGTGCAGCATGGGCCCTGAGAAGAGAGCCAGGACAGGGAGAGTGGCGGCAGGAGACAGGAGAGGTAAGTTATTTTATTATTTTACAGTCTGATCTGAGGTCTGATATGGAGGTCTTATTGGGGGTCTGGACAGGTTTAATGGGGAGTCTGGGGGTCTTAAGTGGTCTTACTGGGGGTCAGGAGAGGTCACACAGGGGGTCTAGGAGAGGTCTAATGGGGGTTCTGGAGGTCTCATTAGGGGTCTGGAGTGGTCTCACTGGGGGGTCTGGAGGTCTGACTGGGGGTCTGGAGAGGTCTAATGGGGGGCCTAAAGGTCTGACTGGGGGTCTGGAGAGGTCTAATGGGGGGTTCTGGAGGTCTGATGGGGGTCTTGAGAGGTCTAATGGGGGTATAGATGTCTGATTGAGGGTCTAGAGGTCTAATGGGGGTCTTATCTGAGGTCTGATATTGGGTCGGGGTCTTACATGGAGGTCTAATAGGGGGGTCTAATCTGAGGTATAAACTGGGGTTTGACATAAAGGTCTAAAGGGGGTTTGGTCTGAGATGGGGGGTCCCATTTAGGGTTTTATATGGGGGTCTGATCTGAAAGGGGTATTTTTTGTACTGGCGCACAATATAAAGGGGTGTTTTTGTACTGACGCTCTGTGTGGTACCAGTATTGTCAGGGGGACTGTTTCTGCAGGATAACACTGGGGGCACAGCGGACACAGTAATGGAGGTGGCAGGATGGGGTGTTGAGAAGGTGAGGAGGATGATGGAAAAGTAGGAAAGTAAGATGTCTGTTTGTTAAAGAGGACCTTTCACCGATTCTTACCCTATAATCTAAGTATACATACATGTGGAGCGGCGCCCGGGGATCTCACTGCACTTACTATTATCCCCGGGCGCCGCTCCGTTCTCCTGCTATGTCCTCCGGTATCTCCGTTCCCTAAGTTATGGTAGGCGGAGTCTGCCCTAGCGCTGGCCAATCGCATTGCAGAGCTCACAGCCTGGGAGAAAATAACCTCCCAGGCTGTGAGCTCTGCGCTGCGATTGGCCAGCGCTAGGGCAGACTCCGCCTACCATAACTTAGGGACTGGTATCTCCGCCTACTATAACTTAGTGAGCGGAGATACCGGAGGGCATAACGGGAGAACGGAGCGGCGCCCGGGGATAATAGTAAGTGCAGTGAGATCCCCGGGCGCCGCTCTACATATCTGTATAGTTAGTTCATAGGGTAAGAATCGGTGAACGGTCCTCTTTAAACTCTGCAGAGACGAGGCACGGCTGAAAGAAGTCACTATGGCGGTCTGGTCTGAGAGAAGAAGCGAAAAGAGAATATCTACATCAGAGAAGAGAAGTCACTGGATGGAAGAGGTACATATGTGGCGCTGTATTACCCTGTATGTTCTGTAGCCCTGTATGTAATGTTTTCCAAGTATGTCTTTAAAGGGGTTGTCTGCTTTTTTTTTCATACAAGCGCTGCCTTCTCTGCTCTGTTTACCTGCTCATCACTGCAAATGCTATGGCGAGCAGGTGAACAAAGCAGAGAAAGCAGTTCTCATAAGAGCGCTGCCCTCTCTTCAAACAGCTGATCGGCGGGGGTGCTGGGGGACCCTACAGATCTGATATTGATGACCCATCCTGAGGATAGTTCATCAGTAGTAAAAAGAGGACAACCACTGTAACAGTAGGACTGGAGAGAAGGGGTTAGGTTGAGAATTTTGCATGGGGGGGGGGTGTTTTAATTTTTGCCTTGAGCAGCAGAAAAGCTAGGTGCACCAGCGCTGAGTTAAGGGGGAGGGGGCCCAAGCTGAACTCTTGCACCAGGGCCCATGAGCCTTTAGCTACGCCCCTGGCAACCGGCATTGCTCGAAGGGGCTAAAGCACCTCCAGGCCCTGTTGACTATAATGGGACCCGGCCGGGATTCAGCCGAACAAATACCGTTGCAAGCAGTTTTGTTATAGTCAATGGGCTTCAGCGGGAAAAGGTAGTATCCAGCAATGCAGGATACGATAAACTCCGGCAGGCTGCTGGAAGTTCTGCATGTAAACATTCTGCCAGGAAGCAGTGATGCTGAGAAAAGGGGAAGGAAAGTGAAAATATAGAGTGGGTGGGGTACTCTGGGCATATAAAAAAAAAATCTTTATGGGACCAGAGAACCACTTTAAGATAATCCAAGTGTACAATCCCAATATACATGCAAGGTGACATTGCAATTGTGTAGCCCGTGACTTGAGATGCATGAAGTGTATTAGGCTACTTTCAAACTACATGTCATAGTTTTATTCCAGCCGCCTCTTGGCATGTTTGCCGTGCTGCTGCCGGAACTCCGCCCGCCCCCATTACAGTCAATGGGGCCGCAGCAGTAGTCCGGAGGCACACGTGCACTAGCGGCAGCACGGATCCGAAAGGCTATTCACCCACCGGAACAGCCTGCCGGAGTTCCTTGCCGCTAGTGTAAAACTAGCCTTAGGTCGACATTCGACGGCCCACATCTGGGACACAAATCGTCTATTCTATAACCCATTTTTCTCATAGCCACCAGGGTTCTATATACTCTATGGTGCAAATATAATTGAGAGACCCTATGTGCCTCACTGTTGCCACCTCAGGGAAATCTTGTAACACTTCCTCTCACTTCTGTTCAGTCAAGTAAGCAATATCTCTCTTCCATTTCTCATAGAGCATAAGGGGGTGTTTTTTATACTGCACTTCCATAAGACTCCTATAGTGAAGAGAGATTACACCACCAGTACCTCCATGCGTGGTGGTGAGGTCGATGATAGTGTGTTTTGCTGCAGGTGTTATGGTGGATTGCTTCTCTTGGGTCTGTATGGCATGTCGCACTTGCAGGTACAGATAAAAGTTTGTGTGACGAATACCAGACCTCGTGACCGCTTGACGTCACCTACGTCACCCAGATGTTGCAGGAATATGGTTCCGGGCCCAATTGATCTGCCTGGGTTCCGGCTACAACTAGAGTCCAAACATGGTGCCACTATGTGGTTTCTGTGGGGAGATATGTATATCTACCCTGACAGGCATCCTAGCCTCAATCCAGGACCACATGGACGTTTGGCTTTGCCCCAGGATCGCAAAAAGATAACCGAATTATGCCTGGGATGGACGGATGATTCATAATTCCTTATGAAATGTAGGTGCCAACATGTCTGGGAGGTATCATTGATCTTGGGCAAGAGCTGAGACCCCCTGCTGGGGGTTTTCCTGCAGGGATTAGCTTGCCTCGAAACTGGCTGGTTGAGGTGTGACTTTATCCACCTGGGGCCTCCTTGAAGCCTGGACCCCTGGGGCTTTCTCCCTCGCTAGCTGACAGCAGATGGCTGGGGGGTGAGAACATATTTTGCATGTACACTGACTGTGTACATGCCAAAAGGTGAATAAAATGACAATCGGAGCTGCCAATAAATGATAATCCATATTCTTCACAGTATGTCTTAGGTAGTTTAAATCCCTGCAGTAACTGTGGGAACGACTTAAGAGTTCTATTATTAAAAAATTGGGTGATACAGTCAGGTCCATTAATATTGGGACATCGCTTTAATTTGAGGGTATTTACATCCAAATCAGGTGAACGGTGTAGGAACTACAACAGTTTGCATATGTGCCTCCCACTTGTTAAGGGACAAAAAGTAATGGGACGATTGGCTTCTCAGCTGTTCCATGGCCAGGTGTGTGTTATTCCCTCATTATCCCAAATACAATGAGCAGATAAAAGGTCCAGAGTTCATTTCAAGTGTGCTATTTGCATTTGGAATTTGTTGCTGTAAATTCTCAAGATGAGATCCAAAGAGCTGTCACTATCAGTTAAGCAAGCCATCATTAGGCTGAAAAAAACAAAACAAACCCATCAGAGAGATAGCAAAAAGATTAGGCGTGGATAAAACAACAGTTTGGAACATTCTTAAAAAGAAGGAACGCATCAGTGAACTCAGCAACACCAAAAGACCCGGAAGACCACGGAAAACAACTGTGGTGGATGACTGAAGAATTCTTTCTCTGGTGAAGAAAACACCCTTCACAACAGTTGGCCAGATCAAGAACACTCTCCAGGAGGTAGGTGTATGTGTGTCAAAGTCAACAATCAAGAGAAGACTTCACCAGCGTAAATACAGAGGGTTCACCACAAGATGTAAACCATTGGTGAGCCTCAAAAACAGGAAGGCCAGATTAGAGTTTGCCAAACGACATCTAAAAAAGCCTTCACAGTTCTGGAACAACATCATATGGACAGATGAGACCAAGATCAACTTGTACCAGAGTGATGGGAAGAGAAGAGTATAGAGAAGGATAGGAACTGCTCATGATCCTAAGCATACCACCTCATCAGTGAAGCATGGTGGTGGTAGTGTCATGGCGTGGGCATGTATGGCTGCAAATGGAACTGGTTCTCTTGTATTTATTGATGATGTGACTGCTGACAAAAGCAGCAGGATGAATTCTGAAGTGTTTCGGGCAATATTATCTGCTCATATTCAGCCAAATGCTTCAGAACTCATTGGACAGCGCTTCACAGTGCAGATGGACAATGACCCAAAGCATACTGCAAAAGCAACCAAAGAGTTTTTTAAGGGAAAGAAGAAGAATATTATGCAATGGCCAAGTCAGTCACCTGACCTGAATCCGGTTGAGCATGCATTTCACTTGCTGAAGACAAAACTGAAGGGAAAATGCCCCAAGAACAAGCAGGAACTGAAGACAGTTGCAGTAGAGGCCTGGCAGAGCATCACCAGGGATCAAAACCAGCGTCTGGTGATGTCTATGCGTTCCAGACTTCAGGCTGTAATTGACTGCAAAGGATTTGCAACCAAGTATTAAAAAGTGAAAGTTTGATTTATGATTATTATTCTGTCCCATTTCTTTTGGTTCCTTAACAAGTGGGAGGCACATATGCAAACTGTTGTAATTCCTACACCGTTCACCTGATTTGGATGTAAATACCCTCAAATTAAAGCTGACAGTCTGCAGTTAAAGCACATCTTGTTCGTTTCATTTCAAATCCATTGTGGTGGTGTATAGAGCCAAAAATGTTAGAATTGTGTCGATGTCCCAATATTTATGGACCTGACTGTACGTTTAAGCCCGTACACCTCCCATGTTTGCATACCTGACACTTTATCTAGTTCTTGATGCATATGGTTGGGCCAAATTGGGGTATATTCTGTGTAGCCTTCAATCCTGGCCAGGTCCGTAGCCTTCCACCGCACAGCATGTATGGTTCATAGTAACAGATATTATTCGCCCCATTTATAAAAGGTTCCAACCTCCAGAGCTGACGCATTTTTTTTTCGTGTGTTCATATTTTCATCCTGCAACTTACTTGTTTGTTGCACTACCTCTTCTGTTTTACTTCAATTAAGCGGTGTGAAATACATTTGTCAATAATTTAAGCATCAAATTGCAACGGGCGGCCTCCCGCTAGGGCCCTCTATATAACGCGCGTCCCAGTTGTAGGAAATGCTGAGTGGTATGTTGCGGCCTAAAATGTCTCTTTATGTGTGTCACGGTGCTCCTACCTGGATACTGCTGGACCCCAGGCTTTCGCTTCGAAGCAATAAATAGGGGGAATAATTGAGAGATTTGAAGAAATAACTTGAGTCCAGAGCTTGAGATGAAGTTCAATGGCAGCTTTACTTGAATAAACGTTTCTCCAAACAGTTTCAGGCTTTGTCTTGGTTCCAGCAAGCTTTAGCATTAAACTGGCAGGCAAACTCAACTCTGCTATATCTCTGTTTCTCTCTGACTCTGCTGTACTACAGGCTGGCTGTATAAATCAGCTTCTTCTGTATGCTGCACTTCACTTTGTAGTCTGACTCTAGGTTATGCCAGGGAACTTTCCTCCTGGCTCATGAGGCTTTATGCTTTGGCCTCCATGGCCAGCAGAAATTAAGGTGCTCTGGCTGGCGTGGGCACGTCCAGCAGAGACCTGCCTCTGCACACCCTTCCCTTAGCAGGGGGTAAGCTACACTGGAACAAACTGGTCCCCACCCTTCCTGCAGGAAATAGGGCTAGCCCACTTCTCCACAGAGGGGGGTTAGAATGGAATGGTAAGTTCCATTCTATCTACATATAGCTCTGCCATGTTTGCTGCCGCCTGCAGGTGAACCAGGCACATTACATGAATAGTTACATAACATTAGAAATGCACAGTGTGGAGGACCTGGAATAAATATATAAGATGACATGAGGTTAGACTAATAAAGACAGTAGCAAGGTGCAGAAGTGGTAACAACACTCTGGGATGTTACAAAATCACCAGTTCTCATTAGTTTGAATGTCAACAACACAATTCCTGGGGTTACCATGGTAAAATACAAAATGCCCACATCGTTTCAGACCATTATAAGCTTATGTTTCTATGGAATAACTGGCCAGGCTAATTACTTCTAACTCAAATGTGGCCCTATCCTGTATCATAGTCAATCAGGATCGGCACTAGTCGTAGACGTACACATAGAGCATGTTTGTGGATAACTATCACTTACCTTGACCCTGGCTGAATGTGGGCAGAGTAAACCAAAGTTTCCCCATAACATTGTCAGCCCCAGTGCCTCCACAAGTGTCCGTAGAAGTGATCTTTTACCTGCACGAGGTCCACTGGGGCTCTGCTAGACAACATTTATCAAAGCTTTATCTCTGTTCTACAAATAAGATCAGGAGCATGTCTTGTATCTTGCAGCCAATAGTCCAAGAACTCCAACATTAGCAGCACAAGAACAGAAATGATAAAACCTCTTGAAATAAAAGAGTGAACAATTTGTATGAACATTTAATTTAATTTAATGTGCCGATCAATATCTATTAGGGTCACTATATATAGATATATATCTATATATATATATATAGGTCCTATTTATGTCTTAGCAGAGTGAATGGATATTCTTACAATGATTGAAAGGATGGACATGCGACAGAAAGCTCCCACACGATTTCTCTTTTACCTGTTATGACATGGATTCTTTATACTGCCTTGTAATAACATTCTCTCTTTGGAGGAAAATGACAGTACTGAATGGCTTTTTACGTTGACTCCTTAGTTATTTTCTTAGCTGAGGTAATATGAAATGTGAAAACAGGAGAGAGTGGATTGAAACAACATAAATTAATAATTAAAAACATTATTCTCATGTAATGCTTATAGTATTTTTCATGAAATATTGTTCACATTTTTAGATTATGAGATCCGGCAGAGCTGTTCCGTTTTGTCTCCATTCATTTGCATATACTAAATCATCCTTTTTCTCAGCAATGCGGGCACATATGAACATGGGACCAACACAGATGCCTTCAGCTGCCAAGCGCACATACAACAGGTCAGCCAGTGTCATAGGTACAAATCTGTCATTTATAGGCCATTTTCTTGGATTTGCACAAACCCTGCCTGCCCTGACATCTGCCTGTTTCCTAACTATGTGTATTGCCTGATTCCTTAGTGCTTGTGGTTTAGCAGCCAACCACACCAGGACTATTCCAAGAGGTAGCAGCTTGGTGGCTGGAATGCAGCAAAGGCTAGATCCCTGTATACGGGTTAAAGGGTGAAAACCAAGGGTACACCAGGATATCGCCCTAGATTTTGATATTGATGACCTATCCTCAAAAGTGGCAGACAGTGGACAAGGATTCCGTCAAGATCATTTTGAGGGACACAAATAACAGCTCTGCAAGCTGCAGTAACCAGCTCAACAAAATACCCAGTGCCCAGAGCTGTGAGAGCTGTGAAGTTCTGGAGCATGTTTCTGACACAGAAGCTCCTGCAATCAGCAAATCTTAGGAAGGTAATCAATATCAGATCTGCAGGTTCCAGCACAATCTGATATTGTGAATAGATAGAGAGGGCTCACCTGTATATTCAAGAGTGGAACAGGGTGCACCTATCAAGAGGATTCACCCAATCCTCTAATAAAATGGTAAAATCAGAGAAAGAGATGGTAGGGCACACCAATATTAGGTACCACACGGATGATGGATAAACTGATATTTTATTTTATTATATTATTAGTGATATACTTTTTAACAACCATTCACAAAAATATCATAAAAATATCATAAAAATTCATAAAAAACTTTCTTAAAAAGTACTAATACATATAAGAATTATTAAATAGTATACCTATCATAAATAATACATATGTCAGCAGTAATATATAGCTTCTACACTTTATGCTGATAGTTCAACTATATGTATACCAAAGTGCATTTGAGGAGGTGAATAACGTCCTTCCAAGTGGGTTAATTAACCCAATCAATGCTCCGATATAAGAGAAAAGTTCGTTTGTTTAAATAGAGTCTTTTGAATGGTCACAAATATCTTTGCGACTGTTGCGACTCAATAGTCGCTATCTGTGTTAGAATGTTACACTGTTGCTGGTTTAGTGAAGAAGAGCCGAAGCTGTTTGTACTCACAGTTTATGATATAGTGATGTCGGCTTTTGCTGCGTCACAGGTGGCGTCCCACGAGTGATAGGCAGTGATTACACAGGTACCAGCGTGTACAGATGATGCGGCTTTCAGGATCCTCGGTGTTCTTATATAGCCGTACTGTGTTGGAGATCAGTCAGTTATTCAGCAAGGGTGGACTTTGCCACAAGGCTGACTCTCCGAACGAACAGATATCCGGCTTGTCTCTGCTTGTTCGCAATACAAAATCACCGATCCTTTACTTCTTTTTCTTTGAGCTCTTTCAGTCCTCCGGTGCTGTACTTTATTCCATGGGATAGTTACCAAACGCGTTTCGGAGCTGGCTACGGCTCCTTCATCAGTGGCTAAAATCTCCATGGAAATGACCAACTTTTATATACCTGAACCAGGTGCGGATTAAATTAATCAACTTGGGATCGGAAGTGACATAACACCCTTCTCCGGTCTAAAGTGTAGATATATCCCTTACTAGTTCAATATAAAACCAATAAAAATAAATTAAATATATAAGGCTTAAGTATATCACTTACACACTACAAATTTTAATAATACAAGTTAAAAAGATTCACATATGTCTATATAAACAAACACGCATATAAATACAGCTGCAGCATTTTATATTCTCCATCTTCAATCTGCATATACCGATCTATTTCATACTATTCGTCTATGCTGATAAAGATACAGACCAATAAATACAAATAGTATCAAAAAATGTCAAAAACCGCACCATGTTTGTGCGGTCTTGATATTATATTCTATGCATTGCGGTTTCAATGCGTTTTTTGTTTTAATTCCATATTGTTTCAATATCGATCATTATCAAGCTTATATAGACAATTCAATTCCATAGAATCACTTAAATATAAAACAAATGTATAAAACAGGTGTGTTATATTAAAAATATAAAAAATATAAAAATATTTTTATAAATAGATAAAATACTCAATAACTATGTATATCACTAAAATATCACTAAAATCGGACACATAAATATTTTATTAATAATTTTTCCATTTTACTTAATTTTTCATTTTAATTTTAATTTTAATTTTGATTTTAGCTTTAGCTGGGGAGCTTCAACAAGTGGATGTTAGAGGGTGGAGTCCATCACCGGGGGAAGACTCGGAGATATAAAATACTCACGGGTCTCTCCCCGGTCAGGGACTCCCCCCCCCAAAACATATCTATAAAAATCCATATATTTCGATTTCAGCATTTAATCCTGCTGGTAATAGGGTATTAAAGTCAAAGATGAATCTTGATTCAACCCTTGACATTTTCTTAACCACCTCCGGACCGCCTAACGCAGGATCGCGTTCCGGAGGTGGCAGCCCTGCGCACAGTCACGCATATACGCGTCATCTCGCGAGACGCGAGACTTCCTGTGAACGCGCGCACACAGGCGCGCGCGCTCACAGGAACGGAAGGTAAGAGAGTTGATCTCCAGCCTGCCAGCGGCGATCGTTCGCTGGCAGGCTGGAGATGTGTTTTTTTTAACCCCTAACAGGTATATTAGACGCTGTTTTGATAACAGCGTCTAATATACCTGCTACCTGGTCCTCTGGTGGTCCCCTTTGTTTGGATCGACCACCAGAGGACACAGGTAGCTCAGTAAAGTAGCACCAAGCACCACTACACTACACTACACCCCCCCCCCCCCGTCACTTATTAACCCCTTATTAGCCCCTGATCACCCCTAATCACCCCTGATCACCCCATTTAGACTCCCTGATCACCCCCCTGTCATTGATTACCCCCCCTGTCATTGATCAACCCCCTGTAAAGCTCCATTCAGACGTCCGCATGATTTTTACGGATCCACTGATAGATGGATCGGATCCGCAAAACGCATCCGGACGTCTGAATGAAGCCTTACAGGGGCGTGATCAATGACTGTGGTGATCACCCCATATAGACTCCCTGATCACCCCCCTGTCATTGATTACCCCCCTGTCATTGATTACCCCCCTGTAAAGCTCCATTCAGACGTCCGCATGATTTTTACGGATCCACTGATAGATGGATCGGATCCGCAAAACGCATCCGGACGTCTGAATGAAGCCTTACAGGGGCATGATCAATGACTGTGGTGATCACCCCATATAGACTCCCTGATCACCCCCCTGTAAAGCTCCATTCAGATGTCCGCATGATTTTTACGGATGCACTGATACATGGATCGGATCCGCAAAACGCATCCGGTCGTCTGAATGAAGCCTTACAGGGGCATGATCAATGACTGTGGTGATCACCCCCCTGTCATTGATTACCCCCCTGTAAAGCTCCATTCAGATGTCCGCATGATTTTTACGGATGCACTGATAGATGGATCGGATCCGCAAAACGCATCCGGACGTCTGAATGAAGCCTTACAGGGGCATGATCAATGACTGTGGTGATCACCCCATATAGACTCCCTGATCACCCCCCTGTCATTGATTACCCCCCTGTAAAGCTCCATTCAGACGTCCGCATGATTTTTACGGATGCACTGATAGATGGATCGGATCCGCAAAACGCATCCGGACGTCTGAATGAAGCCTTACAGGGGCGTGATCAATGACTGTGGTGATCACCCCATATAGACTCCCTGATCACCCCCCTGTCATTGATTACCCCCCTGTAAAGCTCCATTCAGACGTCCGCATGATTTTTACGGATGCACTGATAGATGGATCGGATCCGCAAAACGCATCCGGACATCTGAATGAAGCCTTACACGGGCGTGATCAATGACTGTGGTTATCACCCCATATAGACTCCCTGATCACCCCCCTGTCATTGATCACCCCCCTGTCATTGATCAACCCCCCTGTCATTGATCAACCCCCCTGTCATTGATCAACCCCCCTGTCATTGATCAACCCCCCTGTCATTGATCAACCCCCCTGTCATTGATCAACCCCCTGTCATTGATCACCCCTCTGTAAGGCTCCATTCAGATATTTTTTTGGCCCAAGTTAGCGGAATTTTTTTTTTTTTTCTTACAAAGTCTCATATTCCACTAACTTGTGTCAAAAAATAAAATCTCACATGAACTCACCATACCCCTCACGGAATCCAAATGCGTAAAATTTTTTAGACATTTATATTCCAGACTTCTTCTCACGCTTTAGGGCCCCTAGAATGCCAGGGCAGTATAAATACCCCACATGTGACCCCATTTCGGAAAGAAGACACCCCCAGGTATTCCGTGAGGGGCATATTGAGTCCATGAAAGATTGAAATTTTTGTCCCAAGTTAGCGGAACGGGAGACTTTGTGAGAAAAAAATTAAAAATATCAATTTCCGCTAACTTGTGCCAAAAAAAGAAAAAAATTTCTATGAACTCGCCATGCCCCTCATTGAATACCTTGGGGTGTCTTCTTTCCAAAATGGGGTCACATGTGGGGTATTTATACTGCCCTGGCATTCTAGGGGCCCCAAAGCGTGAGAAGAAGTCTGGTATCCAAATGTCTAAAAATGCCCTCCTAAAAGGAATTTGGGCACCTTTGCGCATCTAGGCTGCAAAAAAGTGTCACACATCTGGTATCGCCGTACTCAGGAGAAGTTGGGGAATGTGTTTTGGGGTGTCATTTTACATATACCCATGCTGGGTGAGAGAAATATCTTGGTCAAATGCCAACTTTGTATAAAAAAATGGGAAAAGTTGTCTTTTGCCAAGATATTTCTCTCACCCAGCATGGGTATATGTAAAATGACACCCCAAAACACATTCCCCAACTTCCCCTGAATACGGCGATACCACATGTGTGACACTTTTTTGCAGCCTAGGTGGGCAAAGGGGCCCATATTCCAAAGAGCACCTTTAGGATTTCACAGGTCATTTACCTACTTACCACACATTAGGGCCCCTGGAAAATGCCAGGGCAGTATAACTACCCCACAAGTGACCCCATTTTGGAAAGAAGACACCCCAAGGTATTCCGTGAGGGGCATGGCGAGTTCCTAGAATTTTTTATTTTTTGTCACAAGTTAGTGGAAAATGCTTTTTTTTTTTTTTTTTTTTTTTCATACAAAGTCTCATATTCCACTAACTTGTGACAAAAAATAAAAAGTTCCATGAACTCACTATGCCCATCAGCGAATACCTTGGGGTCTCTTCTTTCCAAAATGGGGTCACTTGTGGGGTAGTTATACTGCCCTGGCATTCTAGGGGCCCAAATGTGTGGTAAGGAGTTTGAAATCAAATTCTGTAAAAAATGACCTGTGAAATCCGAAAGGTGCTCTTTTGAATATGGGCCCCTTTGCCCACCTAGGCTGCAAAAAAGTGTCACACATCTGATATCTCCGTAATCGGGAGAAGTTGGGGAATGTGTTTTGGGGTGTCATTTTACATATACCCATGCTGGGTGAGAGAAATATCTTGGCAAAAGACAACTTTTCCCATTTTTTTATACAAAGTTGGCATTTGACCAAGATATTTATCTCACCCAGCATGGGTATATGTAAAAAGACACCCCAAAACACATTCCTCAACTTCTCCTGAATACAGAGATACCAGATGTGTGACACTTTTTTGCAGCCTAGGTGGGCAAAGGGGCCCACATTCCAAAGAGCACCTTTCGGATTTCACAGGTCATTTACCTACTTACCACACATTTGGGCCCCTAGAATGCCAGGGCAGTATAACTACCCCACAAGTGACCCCATTTTGGAAAGAAGAGACCCCAAGGTATTCGCTGATGGGCATAGTGAGTTCATGCAAGTTTTTATTTTTTGTCACAAGTTTGTGGAATATGAGACTTTGTATGAAAAAAAAAAAAAAAAAAAAAATCATCATTTTCCACTAACTTGTGACAAAAAATAAAAAATTCTAGGAACTCGCCATGCCCCTCACGGAATACCTTGGGGTGTCTTCTTTCCAAAATGGGGTCACTTGTGGGGTAGTTATACTGCCCTGGTATTCTAGGGGCCCAAATGTGTGGTAAGGAGTTTGAAATCAAATTCAGGAAAAAATGAGGAGTGAAATCCGAAAGGTGCTCTTTGGAATATGGGCCCCTTTGCCCACCTAGGCTGCAAAAAAGTGTCACACATCTGGTATCCCCGTACTCAGGAGAAGTTGAGGAATGTGTTTTGGGGTGTCTTTTTACATATACCCATGCTGGGTGAGATAAATATCTTGGTCAAATGACAACTTTGTATAAAAAAATGGGAAAAGTTGTCTTTTGCCAAGATATTTCTCTCACCCAGCATGGGTATATATAAAATGACACCCCAAAACACATTCCCCACCTTCTCCTGAGTACGGAGATACCAGATGTGTGACACTTTTTTGCAGCCTAGGTGGGCAAAGGGGCCCATATTCCAAAGAGCACCTTTCGGATTTCACAGGTCATTTTTTACAGAATTTGATTTCAAACTCCTTACCACACATTTGGGCCCCTAGAATGCCAGGGCAGTATAACTACCCCACAAGTGACCCCATTTTGGAAAGAAGAGACCCCAAGGTATTCGCTGATGGGCATAGTGAGTTCATAGAACTTTTTATTTTTTGTCACAAGTTAGTGGAATATGAGACTTTGTAAAAAAAAAAAAAAAATAAAAAATCATCATTTTCCGCTAACTTGTGACAAAAAATAAAAAGTTCTATGAACTCACTATGCCCATCAGCGAATACCTTAGGGTGTGTACTTTCAGAAATGGGGTCATTTGTGGGGTGTTTGTACTGTCTGGGCATTGTAGAACCTCAGGAAACATGACAGGTGCTCAGAAAGTCAGAGCTGCTTCAAAAAGCGGAAATTCACATTTTTGTACCATAGTTTGTAAACGCTATAACTTTTACCCAAACCATTTTTTTTTTACCGAAACATTTTTTTTTTATCAAAGACATGTAGAACTATAAATTTAGAGCAAAATTTCTATATGGATGTCGTTTTTTTTGCAAAATTTTACAACTGAAAGTGAAAAATGTCATTTTTTTGCAAAAAAATCGTTAAATTTCGATTAATAACAAAAAAAGTAAAAATGTCAGCAGCAATGAAATACCACCAAATGAAAGCTCTATTAGTGAGAAGAAAAGGAGGTAAAATTCATTTGGGTGGTAAGTTGCATGACCGAGCAATAAACGGTGAAAGTAGTGTAGGTCAGAAGTGTAAAAAGTGGCCTGGTCTTTCAGGGTGTTTAAGCACTGGGGGCTGAGGTGGTTAATGTGGTCTCCACCCCTCCAGTCTGTTTCTATTTTTTCCAAAGCCGAAAAAACCAATCCACTGGGGTCTTGGTTATGTATAAGTTTAAAGTGATTTGACAAAGTATGTTTTACATAGCCTTTCTTTATATTGGAAATATGCTCTGCTATGCGGACTTTCAATTGTCTCTTCGTTCTTCCCACGTATTGTCTCTTACAAGGACATTGTATAACATAAATGACGCTATTGGTGTTGCATGTGAGAAAATCTTTAATTATATGTTGATGACCGTTTGTTGTAGATATCACTGCCGATGTCTTTTTAGGAAAAATAGTATTTTTGCACCCCATACATTTTCCACAACCCCATACATTTTGTGACCATTCAAAAGACTCTATTTAAACAAACGAACTTTTCTCTTATATCAGAGCATTGATTGGGTTAATTAACCCACTTGGAAGGACGTTATTCACCTCCTCAAACGCACTTTGGTATACATATAGTTGAACCATCAGCATAAAGTGTAGAAGCTATATATTACTGCTGACATATGTATTATTTATGATAGGTATACCATTTAATAATTCTTATATGTATTAGTACTTTTTAAGAAAGTTTTTTATGAATTTTTATGATATTTTTGTGAATGGTTGTTAAAAAGTATATCACTAATAATATAATAAAATAAAATATCGGTTTATCCATCATCCGTGTGGTACCTAATATTGGTGTGCCCTACCATCTCTTTCTCTGATTTTACCATTTTGATTGGGTGAATCCTCTTGATAGGTGCACCCTGTTCCACTCTTGAATATACAGGTGAGCCCTCTCTATCTATTCACTATTGATTATTTACCATCACCCATTGAGAGTGAGCTCCCTGTTGTTTAAGGAATGGATATTTGGAGCCACATGGAAAACAAACGTTTGAAGGTGGAAGCCTTCACGTTTGATAAGGATGATGAAGGACATATAAATTCACTTAATGAAAAATCTGTAGCAGATACATTTAGGGAATTAGAAACCTTACTGCAAAAACAGTTAAGACAACGCTGGGAAATTAGAGCTCTTAGACAATATATCATACAAGGAATAATACCAACTGGACTGTTGTTATCCAAAACCCCAGCACATGATTTGCTTAATATTGATTTTGAAAAAGAGTGGGATGATTTCCTATACACACAATCCATTGTATTAATGGAAATGGTTATAAAGAGGAGATCTCAAATTTTGGAGCAACTAACTGTCCAGATTGAGGAATTAAAAGTGATTATGACAAATTTACCTAAAAATGATGAATATAAATCATGGCAGGAAAGAATTTGTAAAAATATAGACAAAGTTGAATATGATATAATTTCAAAAAAAAGTAAAAAAAATTTTAATGCCAAAAATGCAAGAAAAGAGCCAAAAAAGCCTATACAAAAAAGAACTAATAGTCAACATACAAAACCACCCACAGAGAGAGATATAATACATAATTTAGAACAAGCGGAATATAACATACCAACCTCCAACAGATATGAGATATTTACGGAGAACCATTTTTTAGATCAAACTCCACCCCATCACAAAGTAAGATCACGGCAAAAAACATCAAGACGGTCACCACAGCCACATCACACACAAATGGAATCACCAACACATCGGTACAATTTGAGACACAGGGATACCAACCCGGATTATCACTATCACAAAACACATCAACAATACAAACCCCGACCAGTAGCACGTTACGAGGAGCACCAGAACACCCAAAGACACGAACACAAACCACAAAGACACGAAAAAGGGCACTACGTAGAGGATCTAGAAAGAAATCACAATCACCACTACAATTAGATGACACAAATGCCATTGTAAATTTGAGCACAACTCCCCTCACTCTTTCACAGATAAAATTATTGAACAAAGGCCTTAAGTTTGCACCATCAAATCAATTAAACAAGTTTGATACAATGATTGGTATAGAAAAGTACATCAGAAAATTATGTTTAAAGAAATATTTCATCAAAAATCCTATAGTAAATGGAGGCCCTTTAATAGAAAGCCGAAAGTATGTACATACAGATGTGAAAAGTAAATCAGCTAAATACCCACGCCAAGAAATTGGTGAGGAGATGATGGCCTTTAGACAGGCTGTAGAATTTGACATTAGGAAAATAAAGATAAATCAAAGTAGAGATAATAATCTATCAAAAGCCGAAATACAGGCAATAAAACAACTACAAAAGGATCAACAAATAATAATACGCCCGGCAGATAAAGGGGGAGCAATTGTGGTATGGGATAAAGACAAGTATAATCAAGAATGTATAAGGCAGCTGTCTGATACAATAACGTATAAGCGGTTACGTACTGACCCTACTGTAGAATTCCACAAACAATTGGTAACACTATGTGAACAAGGTCATAAATCAGGCATTTTATCCCAACAAGAATTTCATTATATCACTAATAGCCAATGCAGATTGCCAGTTTTTTACTGCATCCCCAAATTGCATAAGGACCCAGTAAATCCACCAGGGCGGCCAATAATTTCCGGTATTGGTTCATTGACAGCAAATCTGTCACATTATATAGATAAATTATTGCAGCCAGTAGTTAAAACAATTAAATCATATATAAAGGATACCACGTCAGTGATAGATATGGTTGAGAAGATACAATATAATCCTGGATGGATTATAGGAACATTGGACTCTATATACTCTATATACCATCCAACTAGATAATCACAGCCTGTTGTGAACAGGGATATACCATATATATATGATTCAACTTAAAGGAGAAACGGTATTCAACAATATCCTTTTAAAATATGGGTAATTTTATTAAATGACAAAAAAGACATGTACATAAAACACATAAAACAAACATAAAAGCAGAGACCATACAGAGTGCCATACAGCCTATCCTCATATGCATCAATATGTACTGCTATTAGCTGTGTGAGAGCTATGTGGAAGCATGCAGGTCAGCATATAATTATAGCAGCTGCCTCTGGATGCACTCTCAGCTATCTAGCTAGAACGTATATCAAACATATGGTGCAATTCTACATAGTATGAAGATGGTAATGCGGTGATTCACACCATCATATCAATCTCACGGGTCAATAATAGTTTTTTCAAAGTTCTTACCCTGTATGGAGCGATAAGTGGATGTGGATAGGTGCTGTGTGGCTGAGGAGCACGCCACACAGCACCTATCCACATCCACTTATCGCTCCATACAGGGTAAGAACTTTGAAAAAACTATTATTGACCCGTGAGATTGATATGATGGTGTGAATCACCGCATTACCATCTTCATACTATGTAGAATTGCACCATATGTTTGATATACGTTCTAGCTAGATAGCTGAGAGTGCATCCAGAGGCAGCTGCTATAATTATATGCTGACCTGCATGCTTCCACATAGCTCTCACACAGCTAATAGCAGTACATATTGATGCATATGAGGATAGGCTGTATGGCACTCTGTATGGTCTCTGCTTTTATGTTTGTTTTATGTGTTTTATGTACATGTCTTTTTTGTCATTTAATAAAATTACCCATATTTTAAAAGGATATTGTTGAATACCGTTTCTCCTTTAAGTTGAATCATACTCTATATACCGTAATAAATCATAAACAAGGAATAAAAGCTATGGGACAGCAACTACAACAAAATAGCCAGGTACCCATAGAACAGATTGAATATTTGCAGACAGTTACCCAGTATATTTTGGACCATAATTATTTCTGGTTTGATTCTAATATATATCTGCAGATATGCGGTACTGCAATGGGCACCAGGTTTGCCCCCAGCTACGCCAATTTATTTATGGCGAATTGGGAACGAGAGGTTATTGACCCTAAGCTGGGGACAGACCTGGTGCTCTGGAAAAGGTATATTGACGACGTCCTTTTTATATGGAAAAATGACCAGAAATCATTGGATAGATTTTTAGAGGATATAAATAAAAATGACTATAATCTACGTTTTGCAGGAAAGACCAGTCAAGAAATGGTGGAATTCCTAGATCTAGAAATTAAAATAGAGGAGTCCAGGTTGATCTGTAATACATTTCGGAAGCCAACATCAAAGAATAGCTATATTCTGTATAATAGCTGTCATCTGCCACAATGGCACTTAAATGTACCTACAGGACAATTTAGAAGAATTAGGAGAAACTGTTTAAAATTGGAAGTTTTTGAAAAGGAAGCTATAGATATGAAAAATCAGTTTTTGGAGAAGCTATATCCAACAGAGGCTTTGGAAACCGCACTAAATAAGGTCAGACAACTAGACCGGCAATCCTTCTTTGATACAAAAATAAAAGAACAGAAAGATGAAAATATAAGAATAATTGTCCCGTTTAATACTCAACACAAAAAAGTGAGGTATATTCTAAATAAACATTGGCATTTTTTGAATAAAGATAAAATAATAGGCCAATTAATTCCTGACTTCCCACAAGTCATTTTTACCAAAGCCCCTAATTTAGCACTTATGGTAGCACCAACCATCCCAAAAACCAACAAAAATAAAATAGATTCATCAATACAAAAATGGACAAATACTACAGGTTTTTTTCGTTGTGGAAAATGTATGGGGTGCAAAAATACTATATTTCCTAAAAAGACATCGGCAGTGATATCTACAACAAACGGTCATCAACATATAATTAAAGATTTTCTCACATGCAACACCAATAGCGTCATTTATGTTATACAATGTCCTTGTAAGAGACAATACGTGGGAAGAACGAAGAGACAATTGAAAGTCCGCATAGCAGAGCATATTTCCAATATAAAGAAAGGCTATGTAAAACATACTTTGTCAAATCACTTTAAACTTATACATAACCAAGACCCCAGTGGATTGGTTTTTTCGGCTTTGGAAAAAATAGAAACAGACTGGAGGGGTGGAGACCACATTAAGAAAATGTCAAGGGTTGAATCAAGATTCATCTTTGACTTTAATACCCTATTACCAGCAGGATTAAATGCTGAAATCAAAATATATGGATTTTTATAGATATGTTTTGGGGGGGGGGGGGGGGAGTCCCTGACCGGGGAGAGACCCGTGAGTATTTTATATCTCCGAGTCTTCCCCCGGTGATGGACTCCACCCTCTAACATCCACTTGTTGAAGCTCCCGAGCTAAAGCTAAAATCAAAATTAAAATTAAAATTAAAATTAAAAATTAAGTAAAATGGAAAAATTATTAATAAAATATTTATGTGTCCGATTTTAGTGATATTTTAGTGATATACATAGTTATTGAGTATTTTATCTATTTATAAAAATATTTTTATATTTTTAATATAACACACCTGTTTTATACATTTGTTTTATATTTAAGTGATTCTATGGAATTGAATTGTCTATATAAGCTTGATAATGATCGATATTGAAACAATATGGAATTAAAACAAAAAACGCATTGAAACCGCAATGCATAGAATATAATATCAAGACCGCACAAACATGGTGCGGTTTTTGACATTTTTTGATACTATTTGTATTTATTGGTCTGTATCTTTATCAGCATAGACGAATAGTATGAAATAGATCGGTATATGCAGATTGAAGATGGAGAATATAAAATGCTGCAGCTGTATTTATATGCGTGTTTGTTTATATAGACATATGTGAATCTTTTTAACTTGTATTATTAAAATTTGTAGTGTGTAAGTGATATACTTAAGCCTTATATATTTAATTTATTTTTATTGGTTTTATATTGAACTAGTAAGGGATATATCTACACTTTAGACCGGAGAAGGGTGTTATGTCACTTCCGATCCCAAGTTGATTAATTTAATCCGCACCTGGTTCAGGTATATAAAAGTTGGTCATTTCCATGGAGATTTTAGCCACTGATGAAGGAGCCGTAGCCAGCTCCGAAACGCGTTTGGTAACTATCCCATGGAATAAAGTACAGCACCGGAGGACTGAAAGAGCTCAAAGAAAAAGAAGTAAAGGATCGGTGATTTTGTATTGCGAACAAGCAGAGACAAGCCGGATATCTGTTCGTTCGGAGAGTCAGCCTTGTGGCAAAGTCCACCCTTGCTGAATAACTGACTGATCTCCAACACAGTACGGCTATATAAGAACACCGAGGATCCTGAAAGCCGCATCATCTGTACACGCTGGTACCTGTGTAATCACTGCCTATCACTCGTGGGACGCCACCTGTGACGCAGCAAAAGCCGACATCACTATATCATAAACTGTGAGTACAAACAGCTTCGGCTCTTCTTCACTAAACCAGCAACAGTGTAACATTCTAACACAGATAGCGACTATTGAGTCGCAACAGTCGCAAAGATATTTGTGACCATTCAAAAGACTCTATTTAAACAAACGAACTTTTCTCTTATATCGGAGCATTGATTGGGTTAATTAACCCACTTGGAAGGACGTTATTCACCTCCTCAAATGCACTTTGGTATACATATAGTTGAACTATCAGCATAAAGTGTAGAAGCTATATATTACTGCTGACATATGTATTATTTATGATAGGTATACTATTTAATAATTCTTATATGTATTAGTACTTTTTAAGAAAGTTTTTTATGAATTTTTATGATATTTTTATGATATTTTTGTGAATGGTTGTTAAAAAGTATATCACTAATAATATAATAAAATAAAATATCAGTTTATCCATCATCCGTGTGGTACCTAATATTGGTGTGCCCTACCATCTCTTTCTCTGATTTTACAATCTGATATTGATAACCAGTTCCAAGTATAGGTCATCATACCAGAGCCCAAGAGAATCCCTTTAACCAAACATTTATATTGCTAGATCCAAACTGCCTTGTGCCCTAGTGTACCCATCCATTACTAATGTTAGCTACAGATAAGACAGTTGATCTTAGTCAAAAGGTTGTGATGCAAGATTTCCAATATATTTAGGTTACATTCACATATCCATTTACAAACTCTGGTAGTCTGTTCCGGCAGAAAAAAGACTACCGGAGTTTACCGAATTTGGCATCCCCATCAGGGGCGGATTAAGTGCATGATAGGCCCGGGGCTGTCTACCCAACTTGCCCCCCCCCCCCTCCATTTTAGTTTAGTTTTTTTTTTTGTATGAAGAGGCTGCGGTGCTTCATGAGCGCCACAGTCTCTTCTTAGGCCATATGACATCTTCAGACTAAAAAAAGAATACCCCAAATTGGGTCCTAAACTGAAAAATTTGGTCGCCAAATTTAAAATACATATAATTGTAATAAAAAAGACATGGAGGAGAATACAGCACCACATACCTCTTACATCCAGTGACATCTCCTGTCATGTAGACCTTCTCTTTC